>NC_062532.1:5183382-5483382 GCF_022655615.1 Tachysurus fulvidraco
TTGGAGATTTTAACATCCATATTTGTTGTCCCTCCAAACCATTGGTTAAAGACTTCCTAAATCTCATTGAATCGTTTAATTTAACGCAGTTTGTGGCCAGCGCTACTCATGAGCACGGACACACATTAGATCTGGTCTTATCATGTGATCTACCTGTTAATAATATTAATGTTTGTGATGCTACTTTTTCTGACCACATGCCTGTGCTATTTGAGATTTCTTGTTTCTGTAGTCCGAAACCACGTGCTCCTGCTCGTCGCTGTCGCTCATTTAACTCTTTAACTGCAAAACGGTTTACTGATGTTTTTAAAAACACAAACATGGCCTTCTCAGTGTCCACTCAACATTATAATACTGATGAGTTAACCTCATTATTTTATTCTTCTTGTGAGAATGCACTGGACATTGCTGCCCCTTTCAGGACTATGCGTGCTAAGCCAAAATCTGAACCATGGCTGAACGACACTACCCATGCTGCAAGGCGTGAATGCAGGAGAGCTGAACGGCAATGGAAAAAAGATAGGCTGCAGGTTTCGTCTGATATCTTGAAAGACAGCTTGTTCAAATATCAAAAAACTGTAAAAACGGAGAAGTAAATGTCATAACAAAAAATTCTCATTAACCTCGTGTTCTGTTCAATACTATTAATTCTGTTTTACATACATCTCAACAAATAAGTTTGGAATTTTCCAAAGAAACATGCGAAAATTTTTTGCAGTTTTTTAACGACATGATTGTAAAAACTGTTGTCTCTCACTGAAAATTGTGTTCCCCATGAAATTAGCAGTTTTTCCAACATAATCCAAATAAATTAGTTATATATGGAGCATGAAAAAAGACACAATATAGATGATTCCCCATTTGCATAAACACATAAAAAAAACAATAAAATATGTTGAATATTGTAGAATCTTTTTGTAGTAGTGTATCAACTTTAAGTATTATGATGAGATATTTTAGCCTCGTTGCTTTAGACTCCTTTAAAGCTTCATGTTAACAGTAATGATGAAAAAAAAAACCTGTGCAGGGTTAAGCATTAGGATTAATTCTGTATGTCAACATATGTATGAGACCATTTACTATGACATACTCAGGTGTTCACAGAAAAAAAAACTATATATATTGCACTCTTGAAAGGCATAGAGTGGGTGAGGTTAGTCACTAATGTTTGTTGGAGTAGGTGGGGTTAGTCACTAGTGTCTGTTGGAGTGGGTGGGGTTAGTCACTAGGGTCTGTTGGAGTGGGTGGGGTTAGTCACTAGTGTCTGTGGATGTGTAAAGAGAAATTATCTATATATTTCTGGTGTGGGTGCAAATAGGGTAAACATTAATTTTTATTAAATTTAAACAGTAAATATAAACTAGACATTTGGCAGTTTTGTCTCTGTGTTCACAAACTTCTGCATTGGAATTTTGTTCTAGATGATGCACCATAAGCATAAAGAAAAATCACCATATTAAGCAGATTATTTAGTGAAAAGCAACAATAGAAACTGCTGCTATTGAATCATTCTATAAATAGGTGTTTCAGAACTTTGGAATTTTGCTGTAATTATTATTAATATATTTGATGTTCTAGTTTTATCTATTATATTTGTTTCCTAGTTGCACTAGGTTGCTAATGGTGCACATTATGTGGCCTGGACAACTTACTTTCAGTCCTTAGCTCTGTGTTGTTCTATGTAGCTCTGTTTAGTGTCCTTCTATGCTTTTACCCTGTGTGTGTAATGACCAGAGACTGACATTGTCATAGGTTGTTTTCTTAAGATTATGACAAGGGCAGTAGGGACTGGAGACGAGTTGTCAGGAAGTAGGCATAGACAATGTCCAATAAATCTTCTAGTAGGCCTTCTAGCAGACCTTGGCCTGGTTAGATTAGCTTGGTCAGGCGATGATCATGCAGTGATTTTAAGCCAATGATTGATGATGTTTTGCTTTTGCATATCTTCTTTATGTGAGTTCTGTCTATAAAATCTTGATGTAATTAATGATTGTGGCCCTTCATCCGTCATGCTAAATGTGGAGTGTTGGGTCCTGCTGCGCATCTGAGCACAATAAATTGTGAGACCTTTTTTACTCTTGCCCGTGTCTACCAGTGTTATACTTTATTTTTTAAATCTCTCAAACCTCAGAACTTCCACAACACATACATATAGAGATAAAAGCACTATTCATGTGTTACTTTTTTCCAGAAAAGATTACAGGATATCAGGTTAAGACTAGAGGAATGAAAGAAGTTACAAGCAAGAGGTCTTATATGAAGTTTGCATGACTAACAAAAAGATGCTGCACGGTGCATTTATGGCTCAGTCATGCATCTTTTCTTAGTTTGTTTATGTTGGAAAATAAGACCAACTATGATCATTAGAATATCGCAGACAGGTACAAACTTACATGGTAACTGTGCAGTAAACTGGGGTTATGTGGCTGAGACTGAGGAAAAGTGTGTATAACATTTACTCTCAGTAGGTTTTTACCAGACATCTGACTGTTTTGTCTCTGTGTTCACAAACTGTTGCATTGGATTTTTTTACTTCAAAAAATTCTTTACAAAAGACAGACTCACCAGGACATTGGTGGAGCTCAGTGGTATAGTGGTCATGGCTGACATGATTTTCTACATGGCAGGTGATGTTTCCTTGATGGTCTTGTTCCAGTGTGACAGTGCTGGTCCCGTTCTCCAGTTGAGGGAATGTGTTAAAGTCAGAAGTCCAGCTGAAGTGAAGGTTGTCTCCATCAGCAGAACAGGTCACTTTCATGACTCCAGAGGACAAGCAGCTGTAGGACACTTTCACTGAGGACACCTGAGCTGTAGATTAGAGATAAACACCTCAGGATGAATTACTATAGACACTGTATGATTAATCACTTATACAAATATGCAAGAAGAAGTAAACATAAATATAGATGTGACAAATAATGTTTTAAGTTCTAACAACATTAAAAGCCTAGATTTTTTTTGTTGTTTTGTTAAGTATGTAAGAGAAGCCTCATTGGCATAATCACTGTAAATCTGAAAATGTAAAAATAAATCTTTAGAAAGACTTGTGTGGATAAATGTTTATATTTTATACATTTATAAAATAACTTGTAGTTTGCTGTGTGATGTGATTAGAGGTTGTGTGGTCCTACCTTCAATGTTCACCTGGAGAGTAGATCTGTCTTCTTGTCTCCCGTCTACATCATAGATCTCTAATGTGTATGTTCCAGAGTCGCTCCTCTCTGCACTGGTTAGTATCATAGTTTTATTATCATTAACAAACTGCCATCTTGGGAGACGTGGTGTTGGTGGTGAATTTTGGGTTTTTCTATATCTTAAAATTAAACTAGTGGTCATTAGGTCAAACCCATCCTCCAGTGGCATTTGCAGGTGCAGTTGTTGTCCCACAGCTACATAACACTGATTACTCTGATTAAATCTACAGATAACATGATCCTGAAACAGTGAACCTGCAGAAGAAGAAGAAAAAATCGATCTGTGTAAACTTCCAAAGTCTGTGTTTATTTTCTGCAAATGATTTACTTGTTTGTTGGATTTTATAAGGGAAAAAAGGCAGACAAACAATATTGATAACAGCGTCAGTGAATTGAGTATAAATAAATAAAATTTCAGCAAACTGTTGTCTCTCACTGAAAATCGTGTTCCTCATGAAATTAGCATTTTTTCCAATATAATCCAAAGAAATTTTAGTTATATATGGAGAATGAAAACTGACAAAATATATATGATTCCCCATTTGCATAAACACACAAAAAACAATAAAATATTTTAAATATTGTAGAATCATTTTGTAGTATTGTGATGAGATATTTTAGTCTGTTTGCTTTAGACTCCTTGCTTTAGACTCCTTTAAAGCTACATGTTAACAGTGGTAATGGAAAAAAAAAGCGTGTGCAGGGTTAAGCATTAGGATCAATTCTGTATGTCAACATATGTATGAGACCATTTACTATGTCGATGCAGGCATTCACAGAAAAAAAAAACTATATATTTTGTACTACTGAAAGGCCTAGAGTGGATGGGGTTAGTCACTAGTGTCTGTGGGAGTGGATGGGGTTAGTCACTAGTGTCTGTGGGAGTGGGTGGGGTTAGTCACTAGTGTCTGTTGGAGTGGATGGGGTTAGTCACTAGTGTCTGTGGGAGCGGGTGGGGTTAGTCACTAGTGTCTGTGGGAGTGGGTGGGGTTAATCACTAGTGTCTGCTGGAGTGGGTGGGGTTAGTCACTAGTGTCTGTGGGAGTGGATGGGGTTACTTACTAGTGTCTGTGGGAGTGGGTGGGGTTAGTCAAGAGTATCGGATGTTGTCGAATCGTATTATAGTAATCTACTGTACTGTTAAACAAATTAAAGACTTCTTAGAATTCATTTATTTTGTTATTTGTTTGTTTATTTTATTAAAACAATTTTATTAATGAAGTCATTCACAGAAATAACATTCTCTACTTTTGAAGTGCAGGAAGTTTTCATTAAAAGCTGACCGATTTACTGATATTTGATCTCACAGGTTTAAACTACATTTAGACCATTTCTCATTTCATGAAGCAGGAACTGTACAACTGCACATGTAGTAAATAAATGAATCATGCATTATTAGAGGATAAAACCTACCCATGACAACGTGGGTGTAAATCAACAGGACTCCAAAAATGACCTGAATTCTCATTTTGTCCAGAGAACAATCCTCTCTCTGTACTTGATGGAGATCTTGGACCTGAGTGATGAACGACTACAAAAGCAAGATGGAGCATCTTTTACAGAACTAATAATACTTTACTGAGAAACAGTAAGTTCCACAGATAAAACATTTCTTCCAGTGTTTGTAATGAAAGAAAGAAAGAAAGAAAGAAAGAAAGAAAGAAAGAAAGAAAGAAAGAAAGAAAGACTTAAATAGATGCATGTTTAAGCAGTTTATTAAAATAAAATCTTACTACTGAGAACTGATCAATGAACAGCTTTCTGTTGCTGATTAAAATGTGCTTCTTTATTAATACAAAGTATATCAGAATGCAGCACTTAGACTTCTTGCACTTGTAAGTGAGAACTTGTGCAGTCTGAATCTCAGCACCATCTCTGTGGTTTGGTCGTCTTATTTGCAAATTTGTTTTTTCTCTATAATGTCTCACAACCTCCTGGTTGTTTTGGCCTCCTCATATCACAAAAGCTGGACTGTGGTACAGGACCATTGTTCCTGATGTCATCTCACTGTTTATGTCTATAATAGCTAAAACGTGTATGGATTAAAGTATCAATATATTTATAGTCTTATAAGTGCAAATATAAATATATAGACTCGTCAATCAGCTGTTTTTACAATTTGCAAAATATTATATATATTTTTTTATTATTATTTATTGATTAATTAGAGTTTAAAGAGAGAAAGAGCATGAAAATAAAGTCAGTACATACCGTTAGCCTCAGGGAGGGAATTAGCACATACAGGAATTTAAGAACATCAGAAAAATAGAGGAACTGAAAGACTTAACATTATTATTATACTGTGTGGAAAAAGCAAAAAATATCATATTAAGCAGATTATTTAGTCAAACACAACAATCGAAACTGCTGCTATTAAATCTTTCCATAAATAGGTACTGTACTTCCTCTCTATTGACTTTTGCTGTATTTATTATATTTAAATGTTGGATCACTTTAATGAATGTGTGTTTTCCTTCGTCCCACAAACTACATATCTAATAGCTCACTTTTGCCTGCCTGAAAGTAAAAAGCATCCCCTAGGACACAAGTCCCCATGTCCGTCTCTTGTCTCAACCAAATCTGCAGACAACAGGATCCTGAAACTGCAAATCCGAAAGCAGGGTAGGTTTCGGGTGAAAGTTAAGGAATGATGAGACTTACTGTACCATCAGTAGACTGTGCAGAAGTAGGTTCTGAAAAATAAATTAAAATGTATAATTGGTATGCTTTTCAACTGCAGGTCATATGCATATAAGAACCATTATTTACGTAGGCATATTTAAGTAGCTTTTGAATTGTGCTGTATTTATTATAGTTTATTTGTCTGTTGTTAACTCTGTCCCTCCTTCTATTGTGCACATAGGTGATTGTCAGTGTGTTCCGCACATCCCCTGTTTTTTTTGTCTTTGCCATTCCTGACTGTGTGTGTGTGTGTGTGTGTGTGTGTGTGTGTGTGTGTGTGTGTGTGTGTGTGTGTGTGTGTGTGTGTGTGTTTGATTTTTCTATTGAAAAATCACTTCAGTCAATATCTGTAACACCCACTAACAAAACCCACTGAGAGCATAAAGTTTTATCAGTACGGAAGCCAATAAATTATAACTTTCATCATACAGAAAGTCATCTTTGGTCATAGCAAAACTAAACAACTATTAATGGGGTGGTTTGAATTAGTTTAAAAACTAGTTTGTTAATTTTGTTGTAAAATAGAATGACTATTTTCATTAGAACATCAGAAGTGAAAAACTATAAATGTGTAAGTACTTTTTTTATGATGAGATTAGAGGTTGTGTGGTCCTACCTTCAATGTTCACCTGGAGAGTATAACTGCCTTTAACTCTCCCGTCTCCATCAAAGGTGTTTAAAGTGTATGTTCCAGAGTCGCTCCTCTCTGCACTGGTTAGTATCATAGTTTTATTATCATTAACAAACTGCCATCTTGGGAGATGTGGTGTTGGTTTGGTACTTTGGGTTTTTCTATATGTTAAAATTAACCTAGTGTACATTAGGTCAAACCCATCATCCCAGGGCATTTTCAAGTGCAGTCGTTGTCCCACAGCTACATAACACTGTTTAATCTGATTAAATCTACAGACATGATCCTGAAACAGTGAACCTGCAGAGGAAGAAAAAATCATCAGCATTCTGTTAATATTATTGTAAGCTGAAACACACCTCTGATCTGAATAAACTTCACAACTGTCTATTTTTATTTTCTCACTTGATTTACTTATTTTGATTTTATAAAAAATCTATTTCTCTCTCTCTCTCTCTCTCTCTCTCTCTCTCTCTCTCTCTCTCTCTCTCTCTCTCTCAATATACATGATTACAGCTCCACTTATTATATGCTGTTTTCCTTTTTGTTTTCTTTGATTTGATGCAAAAAAAAATTGTTCATGTATGTGTGTGTGTGTGATATCGTGCTTTAAGAATTAACTCCTGAAGTTTTACACACCTCTTAACTCATGGGCAGAAACTTGGTTAAACAGTCAGCCAAGTCAATGTGTTTTTTTTGTTGTTGTTGTTGTTTTTTAAAAGTTTACATATACATTTCAAATTTGTTCCATATTGTAATAATGAATTTAAAACATCAGTTATTTTCAATCATTTTTACATTTATTCCTATCTACAGACTACCTGCCTTAAGATACATTTATCTGAAGTAAAAATGGAAAATGTCAAACTCAGGATTTCAGGATTAAATGGATGGGTAATACTTACAAACAAAGGCAGATGTAAGTGCAGATACTATTTATTATAATGTGCAAAAAGAAATAAATATCTGAAGCAGGACAACTCTAAACAAAAGCACTAGGAAGGAAAAGATACAAACATGAGGACAAGGATGAGACACACTGTAGCATCAACAGTAACAAGACCAAGACACAATGAGAAAACAGGAACGATGTGGCACTAAAGTGATAATCCAACACAGGAGAACGTGATCATGGGGGAAATGGGAAACACAACAATGATGAGACCTAATAAAGACCAGGCTGTTATGAGAGGTTTATAGACCCTGTATGACCATGTAAGTATGAGTGAGTAAAATATTTCTTCAGACAAGACGAACAAACCACAGGGCTGCTTTACCACTTTCAAGACAAGATGTTGTATGGAACTTCCTGTTTCTCAGGAAAGTAATTATTAGTTCTGTAAAAGAAGCTCCATGTTGCTTTTGTAGTCGTTCATCACTCAGGTCCAAGATCTCCATCAAGTACAGAGAGAGGATTGTTCTCTGGACAAAATGAGAATACAGGTCATTTTTGGAGTCCTGCTGATTTACACCCACGTTGTCATGGGTAAGTTTTATCCTCTAATAATGCATGATTCATTTATTTACTACATGTGCAGTTGTACAGTTTCTGCTTTATGAAATGAGAAATGGTCTAAATGTAGTTTAAACCTGTGAGATCAGATATCAGTAAATTGGTCAGCTTTTAATGAACACTTCCTGCACTTCAAAAGTAGAGAATGTTTTTTTCTGTGAATGACTTCATCGATCAATTTATGTTTTAGGAAAAAAAATGAATTTCACAGGCTCTAAACTGTGTAATATATATTTTAATATATAATAATTCAGATTCTACTAAGCAGGTTTTTCTATTCCATCATCTTCATCATCAGTGTTAAGATGCAGATTTAAAGGAGTCTAAAGCAAATGTAGTTTTCACAGTCCTGCTTAGAGATGGTCGAGCTGCCAAAAATATCTAATCATAATACTTAATACAAAAAGACAATGTAATAAGGACAAACATTAATTTAACTGTAAACTTTGTCATTTCATTTTTATATCTTTAAAGCTCCTTTCAGAAAATGTCTATTGTTAAAAACACAATACAGAAAATTTAACTTGCCACTGCTATAAGATTTTACAACATCCAATATGTTGTATTTTTGTGAAGGGTGGGGGATGGGGTATTTTATGTGTGTTTATGCAAATGCTGCATCATCTATTTTATGTCATTTTGCATAACATGTAAATAAAAAATAGTTTTTGGATGATGTTGGCTGTGCTGTTAGAATAATTTCAATATAGTAAATAAAACTGAACAAATAAGTCTTAAGACAAATAAATTAATCAGAGAAGATACTGTTTTAAAGTTTACACAGATCAGAGGTGTGTTTCAGTTTACAATAATATTAACAGAATGCTGATGATTTTTTCTTCCTCTGCAGGTTCACTGTTTCAGGATCATGTTGTCTGTAGATTTAATCAGATTAAACCGTGTTATGTAGCTGTGGGACAACGACTGCACCTGCAAATGCCGCTGGAGGATGGGTTTGACCTAAAGACCACTAGTTTAATTTTAAGATATAGAAAAACCCAGAATTCCTCATCAACACCACGTCTCCCAAGATGGCAGTTTGTTAATGATAATAAAACTATGATACTAACCAGTGCAGAGAGGAACGACTCTGGAACATACACTTTAAACATCTATGATGTAGACGGGAGAAGTAAAGGCAGTTATACTCTCCAGGTGAACATTGAAGGTAGGACCACACAACCTCTAATCACATCACACAGCACACTACAAGTTATTTCATAAATGTATAAAATATACACATCCATCCACACTTTTGTCTCTTCCAAGATTTTGTTTTATATTTTCATATTTATTCATGCAAATGAGGCTCCATCTAATTAAAATGCAGAAATGTACATACTTAACAGATTAACAAAAACAATTTGAGTTTTAATGTTGTTAGAAAATATTATTATTATTATTATTATTATTATTATTATTATTTTTTTTTTTTTTTTTTTTTTTTTTTGCCAAATCGATTTTTGAGTTTATTTTGTTGTGTTTCTGATTTGTTCTTGTATTTCTGGTTTGATAATGTGTTTAGTAATTTATTCTGTGTTTATCTCTAATCTACAGCTCAGGTGTCCTCAGTGAAAGTGTCCTACAGCTGCTTGTCCTCTGGAGTCATGAAAGTGACCTGTTCTGCTGATGGAGACAACCTTCACTTCAGCTGGACGTCTGACTTTAACACACTCCCTCAACTGGAGAACGGGACCAGCACTGTCACACTGGAACAAGACCATCAAGGAAACATCACCTGCCATGTAGAAAATCATGTCAGCCGTGACCACGATACTGCTGAACTCCACCAATGTCCTGGTGAGTCTGTCTTTTATAAAGAAGGATTTGATGAATAAAAATCCAATGCAGCAGTTTGTGAACACAGAGACATACCAGCCAGATCCAGACACATCCTGAGGACAGCCTTGACTAATCCTGTCAGTCATAAAGTCTTAAATAATCCCACTTGCTCCTTCATAATATTTCATTTCTCATTGTTGCTCCTCTATAAATTTTAGCTCCCACTTTTAACAGACACTACTGAGTAATTCTCTTTACTCATCCACAGACATTAGTGATTAACCCCACACACTCACACAGACATTAGTGATTAACCCCACACACTCACACAGACATTAGTGATTAACCCCACACACTCACACAGACATTAGTGATTAACCCCACACACTCACACAGACATTAGTGATTAACCGCACACACTCACACAGACGTTAGTGATTAACCCCACACACTCAAACAGACATTAGTGATTAACCCCACACACTCACACAGACATTAGTGATTAACCCCAAACACTCACACAGACGTTAGTGATTAACCCCACACACTCAAACAGACATTAGTCACCCCCCCACACACACAGACATTAGTGATTAACCCCACACACTCACACAGACATTAGTGATTAACCCCAAACACTCACACAGACATTAGTGATTAACCCCACACACTCACACAGACATTAGTGATTAACCCCACATACAAATTAATATGTCATAAATGTATAATATACACTCATCCACACTATTGTCTCTCTTAAGGTTTATTTTACTAGTTTAATATATTTGTACAAACGTGGCTCCATCATATTACAAATGCAGAAACGTAAATATTAACCAAACAACAAAAAACAATCTAGGCTTTAACTTTTATTACAAACTTACATTTTTATTTATCAAATATATATTTGAGTTTATGTTGCTGTCCTTTTGATTTTCTCTTATATTTTTAGTTTGATTACGTGTTTATTTGTTATGGCGTCTGTAGTAATTCATCCCGAGGTGTTTATCTCTAATCTACAGCTCAGGTGTCCTCAGTGAAATTGTCCTACAGCTGCTTGTTCTTCAAAGTCAGGAAAGTGTTCTGTTCTGCTGATGGAGACAACCTGCACTTCAGCTGGACTTCTGTGTCAATCACTCGGTTGGAGGACGACAACAAAACTCTCGTACTGGATAAAATACATAATAATAATGTCACCTGTCATGTAAAAAATCACGTCAGTCATGGGCACGATTCAATTAACCTCCCGACATGTATTGGTGAGTCTGTCTTTTTCTTGTTTTTTTCTTGGTTGTTTGTTTATTTTCTTTTGTATTTTAATAAATTATTTAACAGTAACAGTAACGATGAGGCATTACTGTTACTTCTCAAGATTTCTGAGAAAAAAATAGATGCAGATCATTTGCATGTGACTGAATGTGATGCAGACAAACCCATTACTTTGTGTAAACTCTAACTTAATCATTGTCATAAAATCAACTGGTCATTCATTTGTTCAAATAAAAAAAAGTGCATTTGTGTGTGTGTTTGTGTGTATGTCACGTTCACTCCAACTCTTCTGTACCAATAATAAGACATCTTAAAATTAGAAAAGACAACTATTACATATAATACAATAAAAGACATGCAATAAACTCGATAATAATAATCTTGAGAATTCGTATATAAAATATAAACTTGTACCTAATGATTTACAGTATTAACTACACATTACAGCTGTGTGTGTGACCTCAGAATGTGAACGTGGCGTTAAGTTAACAGAACAGAAAGACTTGGCTTTATTACCTAGTAGATAAGATCAGAGATGAGTCACGTGTAAATGAAGTCATGTGCTACTGAATAAAAGAGGAATTACTGCATGAAACACTTAGTCGTGTTAAATATAGTGGCAGCATCGTTGTTATTAATGTCATGGACTGAATTTCTCTTTACATATCAACACCTTAAATGACTGAAATGTTTTTGTCTTTCTTCTTGTAGACCTCATTCTAGTGATCCTGAGCTCAGTTTGTCTGATTCTCATTGTACTAGCTGTCTTAGTGTTTTGTGTCTACAAGAAGAGACAAGGCCAAAGGATCGAAGGTCAGAAGCAATCTGTGTTTTTGCAGTTTGCACAAAATCATGTCATATTTGTTGTCTGGCATTTATTCAAGTCACTTATTTAAAATCACATATTCATTTTTTTTATCTTGTGCTTGATCTGTATTTGTATGGTTTTATAAATTGTGCTTTATGATGATTCTGTAACAACCAATCATGTGCCAGATGTACAGGAGTTTTTAATATGGAGTTGAATAGATGTGTGTTTTGTTGACAGCCCCTTCTCAGGACAGCATGCAGCTTGTGTACGCGGAGGTCACCCACTCAGCCAGGAACAGGACAGACACAAGACCCAGCACGTGTAAGACTTCACCACACTTTAATAATATATGCACTGGATTAATCCAAATGCCTTTCATTGATATATTACACTTTAGTACACACAAAATTGTGATGGGTTCATTAGTACGGCCACATAATAAAATAAGGAAATCTGAAATGTTTAATGCTGTTTAATGTTATTATAAGTTAAAAGCCTGTTTAATACTAAGTACATGAATCAAATTGATTTCATCAGCGATTTCTGTGTTGTTGTTTTGTGGTTCAGCCCCAGCGCAGAACGAGGGTGTGGAGTACGGCACGGTGGTCACATCCAATCAGAAGAAGAAAGAGGATGATGTGCAGTACGGAGAGCTGGTGTTTAACACTCCTGCACAAAAAAAGTGCAAGGTGCCCAAAGTACAAGAAGATTGTGTGTACTCAGGAGTCCAGCGCAGTTAGTGAGTGACACAATCTTAGCCTGTCTAAAGATGCATAATTAACATAGTTTTATTTGTGTTTAGTATTTATATGTACATAGTTTTTTTTTTTTTACTATCGTCATCCTGGTAGAGGACGTTGATGAAATTTCACCCATACAAACTAAACCCTGCTCACAGTAAAACTTTTACAGTATCTGGTTTTGCAATTGTTGATTTTTCAGGCAATTGTTTGTCTGACTTTCTGTCTAGAGCTCAGGTAACTGTTTGTGTGGAGTTTTGCCTGTGCTTTTTGCATCTATCTGGGTTTCCTCTGACTGCCCAATATGCAAACTGGTGGATTAGAAGAGAGAGAGAGAGAGAGAGAGAGAGAGAGAGAGAGAGAGAGAGACATTGCAGAGGACTGTAAGAGACTACACATCATTGACCACTATTTTTGAAATAGAAGAATTTATAGTTTTTTTGTTGCTCTTAAATGTAATGCATCAGTTGCCATTTTAAATCCATAGTATTTTGTAACAGTGTTCATAGTGTTAGTTACTTACTTTAATGAAAAAAGCCTTTATTTTATCACATATACATTACAGCACAGTGAAAATCTTTCTTCACAAATCCCAGCTTTGGAATTTGAGGTCAGAGCACAGGGTCAGTCACGATACAGCACCCTTACTTACAGACTTATAGACACACTTATGCCATCACCATGGTCTTTAATCATATGTAAGGTTTTTGGGTCTAGATGAAAATGAAAAAGAAGAGAAAATAAAAAGGAAGTTTCTTGTTGCAGTTTTTAGTGTTGAACCCACACAGCTGCAGCTTAGTAAGCAGCTCACACAATGAGTTGCTAAATTATTTTCACACCAACATTTCAGCTTCTCTTTAAGAAAAAAGTTGTACAGAAGAAGTGTTTCATGAGGCCATTTTCGACCTTTTTAAGTGTTACACGAATGAAATAAATGATCAAAATGTTCAGTTTTAAATGTCTAAAACTTTCTATGGAATTGATTTCAATGTCTGTAACTTGTATTTGTTAAAATGATATTTTTAAAAGTTATTTTTTTTATTGCCAAATAACTTTATTTTATTATTAATGTACAGTATTATCTATCATATATAAGACTAGAGCACATTTCCATTTTATTTTCTTTGAAATAATGCTAAGAAAATACATTCGTTCAGTTTGACTGTGTTCATGCGTGGGTGTGATATCGCACGTTCATGAGTGTGTGTGAAATCGTGCTTTAAGAATTAACACCTGAGGTTTTACACCCCTGTTAACTCATGGGCAGAAATGTGGCTGTTCTATATTGTAAAAATGAATAGAGAACATATTGCTGTAACTCATATCCTTTGTTATTATATTTGCTTTTGAATAAAGAATACAATTATAAAGTCTCTCAGCTTGTGTTCCTGGTGAAGAGCAATTGCAGTGTTTGGTTCTAAAAAATAAAACAATTAAATGAAGAAATAAAAAAAAGAAACGATGCATCATTGATTTTTAATCATTTTTACATTTATCTGAAATAAACATGGAAAATGTCAAACTCAGGATTTCAGGATTACATGGATGGGTAATACTTACAAACAAAGGCAGATGTAAGTGCAGATTCTATTTATTATAATGTGCAAAAAGAACTAAATACATGAAGCAGGACAACTCTAAACAAAAGCACTAGGAAGGAAAAGATACAAACATGAGGAACACACTGTAGCATCAACAGTAACAAGACCAAGACACAATGAGAAAACAGGAACTTAAATGATGTGGCACTAAAGTGATAATCCAACACAGGTGAGCGTGATCATGGGGGAAATGGGAAACACAACAATGATGAGACCTAATAAGGACCAGGCTGTTATGAGAGGTTTATAGACCCTGTATGACCATGTAAGTATGAGTGAGTAAAATATTTCCTCAGACAAGACGAACAAACCACAGGGCTGCTTTACCACTTTCAAGTCAAAGGCTGTAGATGGTGTATGGAACTTCCTGTTTCTCAGTAAAGTATTATTAGTTCTGTAAAAGAAGCTTCATCTTGCTTTTGTAGTCGTTCATCACTCAGGTCCAAGATCTCCATTAAGTACAGAGAGAGGATTGTTCTCTGGACAAAATGAGAATACAGGTCATTTTTGGAGTCCTGTTGATTTACACCCACTTTGTCATGGGTAAGTTTTATCCTCTAATAATGCATGATTCATTTATTTACTACATGTGCAGTTGTACAGTTTCTGCTTTATGAAATGAGAAATGGTCTAAATGTAGTTTAAACCTGTGAGATCAGATATCAGTAAATCGGTCAGCTTTTAATGAACACTTCCTGCACTTCAAAAGTAGAGAATTTTTTTTTTTTCTGTGAATAACTTTATCACGCAAAATATGTTTTAGGAAAATATAAATAAATTCTAAGAAACTGAAGACTTCCACAGGCACTAAAGTGTCTAATATATATTTTAATATATAATAATTGTGGTCCTATTGTTTAACCCTCTGTCCAATTTTCTTTTCCATTATTTACGTGTGATAGACACGCTTATCCAGAGCAATGTACAAAAGTGCTTTTAAGTCTCTGTCATTAAATATATTGCTTTATAACCTGCTTTACTAGGTTACAGACTTAAGATACCATGACCCTAAAAACAATGTTGAGTCAGTCAGCTCTGGTCTGGTATTCATCAGCAATCAGGTCTGTGCTGAACTCAGAGTTTGTGAAGACCCATTAGTTCCTCTCGGTTGCACTATTATAAACTTTTGTAGAAATGACATTTTTTACATTTACATAATTTCCTGTCCAGTGTCACCCAATTGAGGATGGGCTCCCTTGTGAGCCTGGTTCCTCTCAAGGTTTCTTCCTCAGGGAGTTTTCCTTGCTGCCATCACCACCAGCTTTCACATTAGGGATAGGGATAGATATATGGTATTTTAAAATGTAAGTTAATAATTTTTTTAATTAATTTTAAACTTTAATAGTATGTATTAATTTATATAGTTTTATATTTATTTATTTATTATTATTGTTGTTATTATTATTATTATTATTATTTCTTTTCTCTCTCTCTCTCTCTCTCTCTCTCTCTCTCTCTCTCTCTCTCTCTCTCCTGTTTTCATACTTCTGTACAGCTGCTTTGAGACAATGGGAATTGTTAAAAACGCTATACAAATATTTTTTTATGTTTATTTCATTTTTAAATACACATACAACTAACAAGGGAGAAAATGTTAATTCAAGTATTTAATGAAGAAGTAGCTCTCCAACCATCGTTTGCTGTGCTCAGCTGTGCAGACCACTAGGAAAAGTTCATTCCACCACCTTTTTTTGCTTTGTAGGCAAGCATCAGTGTTTTGAACCTGGCTATAGGAAGCCAGTGGAGGGATCGCAGCAGCAGGGTGGCATGCGAGAATTTCGGCAGTTTGAAATCAAGTCATTTGCAGAGGAAGAAATGCGTTTAGAGTTAGACCTGCCAGCATTGTGTTACAGTAGTCCAGTCTTGAGGTGGCAAGAGACTGAACAAGTACCTGAGCAGCATGTGTGGATAAGAATGGTTGAATCCTTCTGATGTAGTAGAGAAGGAACCGACAAGAGCATGTCACATTAAGGACGTTCGAGGAAAAGGACAGATTGTCCGTGGTTACCCCAAGGTTGCAAGCTGTGACTGAAGGGGAGATCAGATCGTTATGCAGGGATGTTGCAAGATCCTGACCAGGAGATGAGTCACCTGGGATGATCAGCAGAGCAGATTTGCTGCGATATTATGTCTGCCAGACATGCTGAAATCTGAACAGAAGCTGTGGTATCTGAGGGCAGTGTAATGAGGTGTCATAAGGCTGAGCATCCATGTGCAGCGTTTAATGAAGACACACACAAAGTCAGACAAGCAGGATCAGAGCAGGCAAACACGAATATCAAAGGGCAGGGAGAAATGGTAACGAGAAACAGGCAAAAGGTCGGCACAGGCAGCAAACAGTCAGAAAGGTCAATAAACAGAAACAGAGTCAAAATCAGAAAATCAAAAACACAGAAAACCGCTCAGAATGACTGTAGAAGCAAGTCAAGACTTCGCACCGGTATGAAGTTCAAGTGCAGCTTAAATAGCGAGCGATGATAGGGATGAGGTGGCGGTGTAATCAGTGTGGGTGATGTATGTTGGGAAGTGTAGTCCAGAAGCAAGTTAATACTCCGCAGACGCTTCTCTGCACTGATGTTCAGGCGGCGTGTGTGGTGCGCTGACCGTGATAGGCAGGAAGGAGAAGATAAGTTGAGTATTATCAGCACAGCAGTGGTAAGAGACCCCGTGTGCAGAGCCGGATTAACGCAAAGGCAAACTAGGCACGTGCCTAGGGCCCGATTGGCGGGATGGGGCCCAGACAGAGAGACAAAAAAAAAAAAGTATAAAAAAATAAATTATAATAAAAATAAAATGTACAAATGTCCTATCTACAATTTATTTCATTATTTATTAATTAAATAAAAATAGTGACAATGTTTATTTAAACCATAGACTGTATTTATATAGAGGCGCCAGCCAGTTAAGTCCGAGGAGACGTCAGCGGCGGTCAGATGTCAGAGCGGGTCAACAAATATAGCAGGCAGGTGTGTTTTGAGTAGTAGGCTGACTTTGAAGATGCTTTCGGTTGCGGCAAAACGTAAAAAGAAAAAAAAATGGAGAAGAACAAAAGAAGAGACAGCGGGGGGCTTTGCAAAAGTTTCTGTCGGGCAGCCGTCTGACAGCTGTAAACGCGGTGGAAGATGTGGCGGGAAATGCGGCGGAAGACGCGGAGGAAGATGCGGCAGAAGACACTGTGGCGCCCGTGTAATGACGTATAAATAATGAATATCAAAAAATAGTCTGATAGACTGTTTACAACATAACCAATTTGTAACTAAAGACTGGGTTATGTAAAATGTGAATTAACTTTTATTAGTAACTTTGGTAAGTTTCAGATTTCAATTCATAAATAACATCGATGGAGGGGGGCCCAAAAAATGCAGCCTGCCTAGTGTAGTCCATTTATTTAATCCGGCTCTGCCCGTGTGAGGAAATAACTTTACCAAGAGAAGAGATTGAGTATACAGGGAAAAAAGGAGAGAACCGAGTACTGAGCCCTGTGGGACATCAGTGCAGAGTCTGCATGGAGCAAATGTCACTCCCCTCCATGTTATCTGATATGAGCAACCTTCCAGTTAGGAAGCAAACCATTCCCATGTAAATGTAAATGATGTAAAAGAAAACTGGGCACAGGGTTAAACAATAGGATCAGAATTATTGTTATTTTATTATTATTATTATTATTATTATTATTATTATTATTATTATTATTATTATTATTATATAATTATATAATAGACAGTTTACATTCCAAGACTCCTGAGGGTGGACAAAAGAGTGTTGTGGCTGATCATATCAAAGGCTGCTGAAAGGTCGAGGAAGCTAGACTGGTTTGGATCTTGGAGGATGTTCTGTGAGAGTGTTACACATTATCATTGTTAAGATGTAGATTTAAAGGAGTCTAAAGCAAGTACCTTTTGCACTGTACAGCTTATGGATGGGAAAAATGACAAAAATCTAATCACAATATTTAATACAAAAACATACATCTGCACTATTTTAATGCCATAACCCTCTAACCTTCTGCATGTTTTTCCTTTACAACAGTGTCTACACATTTTCTTTCAAAGCCATTTGTTACGACCATCTAGGGGTCAGTCGCAACAGAATGGGTAAAATAATGTCTATGTACAGAGATGTTATAATTCACAATCTTTTATTGAAGTGTTGACAAGGGGTTTTAGGCTTCAGGGGAGCACAAGGCAAAAATAATTAACAGAACAAACGTCACCAAACACCTCTTACTAACTAAAAAAAATGAAAGAAAATAAAATACATACTTCTTCCCTAACTCCCTCTCACAAAAACAATATAATAAAAGTTTCCAAAATAAATGGCGTCGCTCCCCCTACATACCTTGTCAATATGTTATAGGCAAAGGTGTATAATTAAATCTAGTGGCTAACTAGTCAAAAACAGAGTCCATAATCATAGTCGTATATCAGGCATGGGTCAAGCACAAACAAATCAATCAATCAGATGAAACAACAAACATACAGTAAACCAAGACAAAACAAAACTCAAAGGCGCAACACACTAGGAACACAAACTTCCTATCTAAGTCGAGACAATCACAAATTACTGAAATGGGTAAACATTCAAGGAATATAACATACAAATACACAAAGCAACACAAACAAAGAAAACACAATTGCACGAAAGACAAAGAGCAAAACAACAAAGAGCAAAGCAGCAAAAACAAAAGCAGGCCCAAACAAAAGCAGCTTTTCCTAAATCAGGGATCCAGGCCGTCGTTTTATGTGGAACAGGTGGAGATCACAACCAATGGGAGCCTTTCTCCTATTTACTCCGGAACTGCCTTCCTGAAACACATGACAAGTACAAAAAACACCAGAGGGCAGCACAGAAATAAAAAACTAGAATCAAGCATCGCGTTATTTCAGGCAGGCCACGCAGTAAGCTGCATCAGCTGCTAATCAGCTGTCCACAAGGCGCACCAATCCAGCACGACTTTCGTAATTTCCCTCCTTTAAATCCTCGCCTTCGAGCGCACCTGTGCATCACCACTGCTGCGATTCCAACACCCTCCTCCGTCCCCGACTCCTCCAGCCAGAACCTGTTACCAGCGGCAATTAAATTCTTCACGTAGAAAAAATTCACACCTCGCGCAATTTTGGTTCTGATTCTGAGCTGTAATGGGGGGGTCTATTCATTCCCCAGCGCTGCCTCCCCGCCCCGTCCATGCATGCGCACGGACAGGCGTGTGGGAAAATTCTCCCAGAACAGAACCATTCCACCAACACTAACTGTACTGTATGCTCGCTAACCTTCATTTACGAGGTGGTCCTGACTGAACTGAAGGTCGTGTTCAGTATCAGATTCTGATGAAGCAGCCAATAGGGCAAACTTTCTCTTTGATGGCTTTGATGTTGTTGCTTCCACAGGTTCCTCTGCAACAACCCTGTGTTAGTGACTAAGTTAGTGACTGAGGCCCACACCTCACCTCTCTCAGCTCTGGGTATACACTTGAGGTCCTTGAATCTCAGGGCCCAATGCAGTTGCAATCTTCAGAAATGCAATATTGGCATTTTCCTTGCGTGTCTCTAGGTCTGTTCTGAAGGTAGACTTGAATTTGACCACATAGGCCACATAGGCAGGGTCATCATCCCGAGAGAGATGCCAAAAAGCAGGCAGAACCACAGAGCATGAAACATATTTTTCTCCACCCAGAAGTTCAGTCACATACCTGCAAAAAAATCATACCCATTTCACTCAAATGTTTTGCATTCACTTATACACACAAAAAATATCCTCATATTCATGCTTACACACACATACAGACACATTATTTCTCTCTCACATGCACTCAGACAAGACAGTGAGAAATATATGACGTAAAATATACCTGCAGGGCTCCAGTAGCATTTCCAACCTCTGCAGTTTGTCCAGCTGTTGTTGGCATGGCAATCTTCATGTTGTGTGTGGTGAGGACATCCCTCAGTGGGTGTTCGTTTCTGCGGACACTTTTTATTATGTCCAGAGTCGAATTCCATCTGGTTGGAATGTCTTGTATAAGCGACTCCTTCTTTTGTCCAAGTTCAATTTGTTTTTGTTCTAATTCTGCAGCACTCACTGGACTGTGCTTAAAATGGCCCACAACCTTTCTGTATTTGGCCAGGACGTTATCAAACGCGCTGTTGTGCAGAGATACTGTGACAGAACGCTGGAGACTGTGCGCGACTCAGGGGACGTGTTCAAAAGGCAGATGTATCACAGCAGCGATCATATTTCTTGCACTATCTGTGCTAAGTGTGCTGACTTCATTTGAAACGTCCCACTGCTGTGCAACATGAATAAAATGTTCAGCGCACGTTTCAGCAAAATGTCTCTCTTGTGTCTTCATTACAGTCAGAGCATGCGAATGCAGTTCCCATTGTTCATCAATGTAATGCACAGTAACTCCGAGGTAATTATGGTTACCCAGCGATGTCCAGTAGTCTCCGGTGAGGGCAACAGTTGGTGCATGTTGTAATGCGCGATGGTTCGTCTAGGCAGAGGCTCATACGTGCAGTCATTCGTTGCGATCCTAATAACATTCTTCAGACCGACATCTTCCACAATACTAATCGGCCTGCAGTTTGTACCTACCCACTTCGCAATGGCATTTGTTAGCTTGCCTTTCTTTTGTTTATCTATAGTTCTCCCAGATGCTGCATCCTATGTAGTCTGCCGAAGCCTTCCTCCACTGTTTGTTTGGGCATTTTTTTTTATTTGCTGGCATCAACGGTGTGCATTGCATTTAAGTGATACTTCAAACTCGAAGTACTCCGATGATAAGACAATTCAGCTTTGCAGGGGTTACAAATAGCTTTAGTTCTATCAACTCCACTGTGTGGAAGAGGTTTAAGGGTTTGATGACGCTCATCCCAAGCAGCCAGTAGCCTACTGATAAACATCCCACCTCTCCTGTGACCCACGGTTTGTGTTGTATTCGGTTGTATTATTACAGTCTATCTATGTGTATTCAAACGCAGTGAGCAATATACTTTCAAAATAAAAAGTATGTTAACGTACGATAAACTAATTGACAGTGTTAATCAATTAATGCGTTAACGTGATAAAAATATATAAAATATAAATATAAATATATTATATAAATATATATATATAAACATGCTGTAAATGTGCTACATTTACAGTCTACCAACAGAAAAATCACATCAATATTTAGTAGAGCCTCCTTTAGCAGAAATAGCAGCCTCTAGATGCTTCCTATAACCTGTAATGAGTGTGTGGATTCTGGGTGAAAGTATTTTTGACCATTCTTCCTTACAAAACATCTCCAGTTTAGTAAGGTTTGATGGTTGCTGAGCATGGACAGCCCACTTTAAATCACTGCACTTGACTATTTGCACAATTGCTACTCTTTGCACTTCTGGTAGATGCCAAACTGCATTTGGTTGCTGTGCACCTGTACTACGCAATGAAAATAAAGTTCTATCTATCTATCTATCTATCTATCTATCTATCTATCTATCTATCTATCTATCTATCTATCTATCTATCTATCTATCTATCTATCTATCTATCTATCTATCTATCTATCTATCTATCTATCTATCTATCTATCTATCACCAGAATGAAATTGAGATAAATATTAATTTAATTTTAAACTTTGTCGTTTCTTTTCTATATTTCTTTAAAGCTCCTTTCAGAAAATGTCCATTGTTTAAAGCGCAATACAAATAAAATTGAAATTGAAATGTCTAGGATTCTACAACATCCAATATAGTTTGTTTTTGTTTTTTGGGGAGGGCGTTTTATTTTATGTGTTTTCATGCAAATGGTGTGTCGGAACTCAGAGCCGGTCTCCAAGTCGACACATCGCAGGGTGATCTCCACACTTAGACTTTTTGGTTACTAAAGACTGTTTTAGTTAAACTTAACTGTTAACTCTATAATTACTACAAAAATACTGAGAAAACTCCTCAGACCTGGATGAGAATGACTTCTTTATTGTGGTCAAACAGCCAACAAATTATAAGAGAAATTGCCAAATTAAAAGTAACAAAGTTGCCAAATTAAAAGTAACAAAGTTGCCAAATAAAAGTAACAAATGAAAACCCCCAAAAAGAGCATGTCATGCAAAATCAATCAAGAAAAACAAGAACTCTCGCGATGTCCTTGCAAAAATAAAAACACCCACCTTGACCCGCGGACACGGGCACACGCCCGCGCGCCCCCACGCACCCACGCGCACACACACCTTCGCCCCCGAAGAGAAAAAACCTCAGATACCTTCTCAATATATACCCTGGCGCTCCTAGGAGCCCAGGTGCCATATCACCTTATTTACCGGAATCATCTCCTATGTTTTCTAAACACACTGACCTAATTTCCCCTTATTTCCCATTACCTTTCACCCATATGCCCATTTATGGATTTTCCTCCCTTTAGTTCTCAGGGCCTAGGTCTGTGGACCACTGTTTTTTTCATTCTACATAACATGTTATTGCTATGGACCAAGGTCTGAGAACCATGGTCCTCTTCATTTTCCATAACAATTTATGAGCTAAGGTCTGGGAACAATGGTCTTTTCCCTTCTACATAACAAGTTTGCAGTTGTTATTACAAATGTGCTCAGACTGACTAGGCCTGACAGCCCCGAATCTGGTTACAATAAACATCTTTGACCTACAACATCACCTACATATGTCTTATGACAGCAATTGTAATATTTTGCAAGGCCTAATACTTTACTTTGGTTATAGTATTGTAAGGAATAATATTTTAAGATTTTTTACAACAGGTGCATCATCTACCTCATGCAATTTTGCATAATTTGTATATGAAAAATAGTTTTTTGATGATGTTGGTAGAGAAATTCTTCCTCAGAGAAAGACTTAAACGACAGTTTGCTGAAATATCATTTATTTATCCTTTTCTCAACTGTGATGTTAGAATGATTTTAAGTGAAACTGAAGTGACATACGGCTAAGTATGGTGACCCAAACTCAGAATTTGTTCTCTGAGTTTAACCCATCCAAAGTGCACACACACACACAGCAGTGAACACACACACCGTGAACACACACCCGGAGCAGTGGGCAGCCATTTATGCTGCGGCGCCCGGGGAGCAGTCGGGGGGATTCGGTGCCTTGCTCAAGGGCACCTCAGTCGTGGCCGGCCCGAGACTCGAACCCACAACCTTCGTGTTACGAGTCAGACTCTCTAACCATTAGGCCACAACTGCCCATATTTTCCTTCCATTTCAATCCGAAATAAAATTTAATGACTAAGTAAATAATCACTTGGAGAAGATACTGTTTTGAAGTTTACACAGATCAGAAGTGTGTTTCAGTTTACAATAATATTAACAGAATGCTGATGATTTTTTTTCTTCCTCTGTAGGTTCACTGTTTCAGGATCATGTTGTCTGTAGATTTAATCAGAATAATCAGTGTTATGTAGCTGTGGGACAACGACTGCACCTGCAAATTCCCTGGGAGGATGGGTTTGTCCTACAGACCACTAGTTTCAATTTAACATATAGAATAAACCAAAGTTCCCCACCAACACCAACACCAAATCACTCAAGATGGCAGTTTCTTAAAGATAATAAAACTGTGATTCTAACCAGTGCAGAGAGAAATTACTCTGGAACATACACTTTAGAAATGTTTGATAAAAACATGACTAATAAAGGCAGTTATACTCTCCAGGTGAACATTGAAGGTAGGACCACACAACCTCTAATCACATCACACAGCACACTACAAGTTATTTCATAAATGTATAAAATATAAAAATTCATCCACACTATTGTCTCGCTCAAGATTTTGTTTTATGTTTTCATATTTATTCATGCAAATGCATCTAATTAAAAATGCAGAACTATACAGATTAAGAAAAATAGTTAGTGTTTTAATGATGTTAGAAATGATTTTTTTTTTATTATGTTGTTGTGTTTCTGATTTATTCTTGTATTTCTGGTTTGATAATGTGTTTAGTAATTTATTCTGAGCTGTTTATCTCTAATCTACAGCTCAGGTGTCCTCAGTGAATGTGTCATACAGCTGCTTGTTCTCTGGAGTCATGAAAGTGACCTGTTCTGCTGATGGAGACAACCTTCACTTCAGCTGGACTTCTGACTTTAACACACTCCCTCAACTGGAGAACGGGACCAGCACTGTCACACTGGAACAAGACCATCAAGGAAACATCACCTGCCATGTAGAAAATCACGTCAGCCGTCACCACGATACTGCTGAACTCCACCAATGTCCTGGTGAGTCTGTCTTTTATAAAGAAGGATTTGATG
The DNA here is from genome assembly GCF_022655615.1 of Tachysurus fulvidraco. NCBI lineage: Eukaryota > Metazoa > Chordata > Actinopteri > Siluriformes > Bagridae > Tachysurus > Tachysurus fulvidraco. The sequence continues at coordinate 5,207,871 of NC_062532.1, forward strand.
AACAAAAATCCAATGCAGCAGTTTGTGAACACAGAGACAAAACAGCCAGATCCAGACACATCCTGAGGACAGCCTTGACTAATCCTGTCAGTCCCCATATACAGTCTTTAATAATCCCACCTGCTCCTTAACAAAAGTTTAAGTTTACTTTACACTCCCACAGACACTCGGAATCCACCGACAACTCGGACCCAGCAGGATAGCTTCCTGCTCGGTCCAGCTTTTTTTTTGTCGTTACCCCCCTCTTATTCGAATTGTCGTTTTCCCTCGGATTGTTCCGTCAGTCTATCCAGATCCATTTTAACCGTCGTCTCTCCCTGGACTGTTCCGTCAGTCTGCCTGGATCTATTTTAATCATCGTCTCTCCCGGACTATTCCGTCAGTCCTCTTAGCTATTTTTTCTCTTTGTTTTCTGGTGCCCATCGCCCCGCACCTTTTTTTCCCCGGTGAGGAACACTGCTCCATTTCCGTTTCCGCCGAGGAGCACATTGCCTCACTTCATCCACAGGGGGTGTTGCAGGCCCGTGGTGGAACATTCTTGCTCCCCTCACCGGCCTTCGCCGTGGTCCTTGCTCCCCTCATCTGCCTTCGCCGTGGTCCTTGCTCCCCCATCTTCCTCGCCGTGTGCCTCGCTCCCCTCCCGAACCTTGTCGGGATTTGGCGCTTCGGGAGCCGCGCCTCAAGGGGGGGTACTGTCAGGGATCAGCCCGTACTTTCGGCCATGTGTGTGTGTTATTGTTCCTCGTCACGTGTCTACTCCTCCTTCATCTGCTCCTTCCTGTCTCCACACCTGTTCCTCATTGTGTCATCATTGTCCTATGTATAAATGTTAGGATTCATTAGTTACGTTTGGTTACGTTACCTTACCCTAGTCATTGTTAAGTGTTGTCGTTTGTATTATTTCAGTCCTCGTTAGTTTACTGTATTTGTCATTATCATTTATTAAACCCCATTCCTTTGAAGCTATCCTGTGTACGGGTCCGTCTCCTTCCTTCCCTGGTTGTGACAGTATGAAGGAAGGGAGACAATATGCAAACCCTAGATTTAAAAACTAACAGACTACACCACCCTGGGACTTTCACCCAGGGAACTATGAATCACTTCATGATAATATAAGGATCACAAGTTCGTTCTACTAATAAATGACCAAGAGACGTGGGTACAAAAAATACATTTCATTTATTAATACAACCACCAATCATTTAAAATATTTCAGAATGATGCAGAAAATTAAAGAAATCAAAACTCTTGCAGGGCTGCAGCTGATCGGCACAAGACAGGCTAAAACAAAAGTAGACTTAAATATCCACACCATGCATGTGCCCAAATCACACACACACACACACACACACACACACACACACACACACACACACACACACACACACACACACACACACACACACTCAGTGCTCAGTGAAATTACTGTCAGTGTCATTACTGACAGCATACGGTACACAGAAACACGCTCAAGAAAGAGGAGGAAAGTCGGCCCTCTCTGACTTTTAACAAAACTCAGGAGAAACCCAAAAATATAAAATCAAACTTCAATACCTAATTACCACAGTCTGACTTCGGAGTCAGCACAAGCCTTCCTCCATTGAGATAGGCCTAATAAGCACATTAGCAGTGTCAGAGAAGGGTAACAATCTTGATATAATTAAAAAAAAATTAAACCAAATATAAACAATTACAAAACAAAACAATTTGACGAGGAACAAAACAGCAGCGTTGTCCCGGGTAACAGTGTGCAGCCTCAACTGCACATACAGCAGAAACCCCCCGGAACCTAGCAGAAAAATGTCATGCACAATAAATAAGTGCAATTTAAATGTATAAAACCCAAAACTCTTAAATAAAATGGTATTACATACCGGAGAAATACAGCTGTCCACCACACCAAATCGACAGATGCAGTACAGGTCCGGTAATAAACCGGGTACAGATAAACATCGGATAACAAAAGAACGCTGACAGGGGGGATACATAACAGTTAACTAAACACTACACCGCTTGGCATTTAAACTAGCGTCCCACTTAAAATGAATAAAACAAGCTCACATACCTGAGGATATACAGACTGTCGCAACTAGGCTTTCCATGGGAACTTAATGTGGGGAATTTTGAAAATATTCCAAATTGGAAACTTTACGGGAATTTATGGAAATTTATGGGAATTTACAGGAATTTATGGGATTTATTTGGAAATATATGGAAATTTATATAAACTATACCATATATAAACATAAACAAACATTTTGTTTGGTCATAAGCAGACATGCATGCAAGGTAATACACATTGTAAAAATGACTTCTTGACTGATTTAATTAAAAAAGTAGATTTAATATTAAATAAAAATTTAATTTAAAAGTAGAACTTTGATTCTTTCATTGAGTAACACAAAAGCATAATAAACATTATTATGCTTGTAATAAACATAACAAACTTAATAATTGTAATAAACATTATTCTGTAGAATGTAGAATAAGGTCATGCAGAATAAGGCATTAATGTATGCTTAATAAGTACTAATAAATAGCCTATATAGTCTATTAATATTCATGCTAATAAGCAACTAGTTAAATGACCCTAAAATAAAGTGTTACTGTGCATGTTATGGAAGAACACAAGTACCTGCAGGGGGTTTGGCCTCAATGGCCCTCCAGTAAGCAGTGTGCTGTGTGCAAGTGACCGAGGAATGCAGGGTACAAATTCAAATTAAATTGCATTAAATCTTGTTGTTTTAAACAAAATTATGCTGCAAGATTTTTTAACTACATTTAAGATCCTTGTTATAGGCAACTCTTCATTTTTTTTTAAATTCCCAGTTTATTTCCATATATTCCCGTAAATTCCCATATATTCCCGTAAATTCCCGTTAATTCACATATATTCCCGTTTCCCATATAGTCCCGTTCATTCCCATGGTTTCCTGCCTTGAAAATTCCCGGAGTTTTGCAACCCTAGTCGCAATAGAGTTTGTTTTAGGCCTTTTGCCTTTAGGAAGCACTACAATAAAACATACGTGCTGCATTAACCTGTTATACGACCACAACAAAACCACTTAGCAACGCTGCTAACGGCTTCTTACCTCCCAGGTAACTGAAGGTGACTGGAACAAAATACAACTGCAGCGCATTTATAGCCGCACAATATAACGCTTTGTATTTTGTAAATTGCAGTCTTTGGATTATTTTGGTGAAAAATGCTAATTTAATGGTGAACAGAATTTTAAATAAAATAGTTTGCTGAAATATTTATTTATCGCTTAATCACTGATGCCATTTTTTCCAAATAAATTCCAGCAAACAAGTAAATCAGTTGGAGAAGATAAACACAGAGTTTTGAAGTTTATACAGATCAGAGATGTGTTTCAGTTTACAATAATATTAACAGAATGCTGATGATTTTTTCTTCCTCTGCAGGTTCACTGTTTCAGGATCATGATGTCTGTAGATTTAATCAGATTAAAGCGTGTTATGTAGCTGTGGGACAACGACTGCACCTGCAAATGCCGCTGGAGGATGGGTTTGACCTAAAGACCACTACTAGTTTAATTTTAAAATATAGAAAAACCCAAAGTTCCCCACCAACACCACGTCTCCCAAGATGGCAGTTTGTTAGTGATAATAAAACTATGATACTAACCAGTGCAGAGAGGAACGACTCTGGAACATACACATTAAACATCTTTGATGTAGACGGGAAAGATAAAGGCAGTTATACTCTCCAGGTGAACATTGAAGGTAGGACCACACAACCTCTAATCACATCACACAGCACACTTCAAGTAAAATATAAACATTTATCCACACTATAGACGTTCTCAAGATTTTGTTTTATGTTTTCAAATTTATTTATGCAAATCATATTATTTATTCAAATTCCATTTAAAAATGCAGATATGTCCATATTTAATTTGACAAAAAATCTAGGATTTTTGATGTTAGAAATTAAAACTCTCAAAAGAAAATCGTTGTTCCTCTACCTCTTTTTGTTTTTAGATTATATTCATGTATTTCTGATTTGTTCTTGTATTTCTGGTTTGATAATGTGTTTAGTAATTTATTCTGAAGGTGTTCTCTCTAATCTACAGCTCAGTGTCCTCAGTGAAAGTGTCCTACAGCTGCTTGTCCTCTGAGGTCATGAAGTGAACTGTTCTGCTGATGGAGACACCTGCACTTCAGCGGGACTTCTGACTTTAACACACTCCCTCAACTGGAGAACAGGACCAGCACTGTCACACTGTAACAAGAACATCAGGAACATCACCTGCCATGTAGAAAATCATGTCAAGCCGTGGACCACGATTACGCTGAACTCCACCAATGTCCCTGGTGAGTCTGTCTTAATTAAAGAAAGGATTTGATGAATAAAATCGCAATGCAGCCGTTTGTGGAAACACAGAGACAAACAGCCAGATCCAGACACATCCTGAGGACAGCCTTGACTAATCCTGAGAGCCTATAAAGAGGCGTGCTTGTGGCCATGGATTTGCCTGAAAGGTGACTGCGATGTTACAGTACCCCTGCCCTAGAAATGGCCCTCGATGTTCCCACACTCGCTGTTCAGTCTCTCTGAAAGGCCCTAACCAGCTCAGAGGGGAGTGCCCCTCCGAGGCAGCTCTGGGGGCACTAAGAGCCTAAGACCGTGACTGACTGCGTGGCCCAGTCTATTCGCGGGTTATGCTTCCGCAACCAGGGGAAGCAGCTTTAAGCAAACACTAGGTATGGACCCAATGCGTAAGGTGAGCAGATCTGTCTGTATGGTTATGGACTTAGCAGCCAACAGGCACCTGTCCAGGGCATGAACCATTAGGGGCTGCGGAAGTGACTTCAAACTGAGATTCAAGCCGTGATCAATAAAAAATATATTAACTATAACTATAGTCTCTCTCAATATTTATTTTTACATTTTAATATTTTTATATAAATGAGGCTTTATTCAATTAAAAATGCAGAAGTGTATATATTAACCAAACAACAACAATAACAAAAAAATCTCAGATTTTATTTTGATTGAACTTACATTTTTATTTGACTTTGATTTGATCTACATTTGAGTTTATGTCGATGTCCTTCTAATTTCCTCTTATATTTTTGCTTTGATTTTGTGTTTATTTATTATGCTTTCTGTAGTTATTCATCTTGGGGTGTTTATCTTTAATCCATAGCCAGGGTGTCCTCAGTGAAACTGTCCTACAGCTACTTGTTCTCTGACGTCAGGAAAGTGTTCTGTTCTGCTGATGGAGACAACCTGCACTTCAGCTGGACTTCTGAATCAATCACTCGGTTGGAGGACGACAACAAAACTCTCGTACTGGATAAAATGCATAATGAAAAAGTAACCTGTCATGTCAAAAATCATGTCAATCGAGACTACAATTCAATTGAACTGCCAAAGTTTACCAGTGAGTCTGTCTTTTTTATATAACATTAAAAAATATTTATTCTGTTTCTATACTTATGTAAAGCTGCCTTGAGACAAAGTTGAAATACTCAGCCAAACTACAACAATAATAGACGAAGAACAGGAATCACGGGCACAGACTTACCAAAACTAGATAGGTGAAGCCTAGAAAAAACTGTTTTTCTCCTAATTTTCACCTGTACAGTTTGGGTCAGTCGGTGAGTTCAGGTGAGTCGGTGCATGTGAGAGCTTCAGATCCTTCTTCATCTTTTATTTCTCTATCCTGAGATGCTGTCCTGCTCATCACGGTTATAAGCGTCAGTAATTCCCTCCCTCAGACTTACGTTAACTCAATGACCAAAACACAGCAAAAATATAAGACAACTCACTCTACAACCATTACACCCCCCATCCCCACTTTGTCTCTTTCAGGTCTCACTGTGTTTGTGTTTTTGTGGGTCTTTGAAGTCATCATCCTGATGTCTGCATTAGTGGGCACACTGTACATTTACCCCAGAATCTACAGAAAAATGAGGACACCAGAGAGTAAGAATTTAATACTTGCTATCTTGGAAAACGAACTTTACCAAAGTCCATATTTGAATATACTGTAAAGTATGTACTAATGTGTAAAAACAGAAAATTGTATGTCTAAAGCTGATCAACTAAGCTTTATTTTTTCCATCCAAAAATCAGGACCAGGAAGCTCTGTAACCCTTGACAAGGATTAGAAGAGGCAGTCTGTGGCTGATCTCCTCTAGTCGAGCAGCCATTGTTCTCCGTCTCATCCAGACTAAAACCTGATAAAACTGTAACCATTACCATAACAGTGTTACAGTGCTATCTGCTTACCGACCTTGCTATTGCTATCTGTTTTGCATTGTTTGCTCTGTGTTTTAAAAAATTAAATCATCCTCATGATTTCTGCAATTTCCTTTGAAACTGAGTGCTAATTTTATTTGTTTTACTTATAATATTTAAACACCACTGTAATGATGTGATGCTACAGTAGCAACAATTTAATAAAATATTAAATATTTTTGAAATGTAAATCTAATTTCTAAGTCCTATGTCTAAATGTGTGAATGCTGAATTAAAATCTGTTTTAGTTATTATTAATGATTTTATTATCTTTTTTTTTAAGGTAACTCACCCCCACACATTTGTTCTAGACTGTTCTATTGTCTGTATTAGGGGTGTGCAAAGCAGCCGGTATTTGTATCTGTATTTGTTGAGGGGGGAAAAGTATTTGTATTTGTATTCGAATAAAATTCAAAATAGGTGTAAAAATCCAGTTTTTTTTGTTACACTTCTAATTTACGCTATACTGTAAGTATTCTTTAATTATATCCATTATAATAATTATGGATATGCAATATTGGTTGATGTTTTTGAACATGTAACAAGGAACATCATTGAAAAGAAAATAACAACAGCCATTACCTCATCCATGGTTAAACCAATTCAATTCAATTCAATTCAAGTTTATTTGTATAGCGCTTTTTACAATAGACATTGTCTCAAAGCAGCTTTACAGAACATAAACACAGAGCAGAAAGTAAACATAATTAATGATAAAGGAATTAACGAATAATAAAAGAATTAAGAATTAACAGAATAAAAATTTTAGAATATTATTAGATGTATATAGTTCACAGTGTGTATGTATTTATTCCCCTATGAGCAAGTCTGAGATGACTCAGGCAGCAGTGGCAAGGAAAAACTCCCTTAAATTGGTAAAGGAAGAAACCTTGAGAGGAACCGGACTCAAGGGGGAACCTCATCCTCATATGGGTGACACTGGGGGTGTGATTGTAATATACAGTCAGTTAAATGTTGTATTGGTGTGAGGTTCAAGGACTTCTGATCTCCTGAGTACCACAGAGTCTAACTGGAGATGTCTCAGGATTCTTAGAGTCGGCCTCGGCTCAGTGGACGTCCAAAGGCTTCGTCCCACAGAGGACGTTGGGAGCTGGTACAGTGTCTGGATGCCTCGGGATAGGTACAAAGAGAGAAGCAGTGGAAAGGGATTAACATATCTCATGTTCATAAAAATGTGCTGGTCTGATGTACTGGTGCATGATATTATGGGATGTATTATGTGTACGCCTGACTAAAGAGATGAGTTTTTAATCTACATTTAAACTGGGAAAGTAAACCAACAACTAATAAAATTCCATTGTGAACATTATGAACCCCATCCCCACCCGTCCTTGTTGGAGGATGATGAACAGACAGAATAAAAACAAATACTTCATAGAACTGTTCTTCTTCTGAAAGAACTTCTTTTTAATGCACAGAATTCCAAGAACTAAACTATATCAACCCCTGACTGGGAGATCTGGCAGAACAAAAGTTGTATTCTATATAATACTAAAAGATACAGCAATGCTATTGTCAACTGTCTGCCAAAAAACAGACACAAAGTTTTTTTTTTATGTTTTTAATTCTTTTTTTTCTTTTTTTTTAATTGTTTTATGTTAACCATAACTTAACCATATTTCACTTGGAGAAGATATCTTCTGCCAACATACTCTCAGTTAAATTTCTCCATGTTGTATTTTGTGAACACAAGCTCCTCCACATGTGAGGGGAGCAGTCTGGACCGATGTGGGGACACAATATGTCCTGCTGTGCTAAAGATAATCTCAGAGGAGACACCTGTTGGGGGGGGGCAGGTGAGATATTTCATTGCCACATGAGCCAGGGCTGGCTGTGGCTGCATCATGAGTGACTGGAAGCTATGCTAAGGTTAACTAGCCTATAGCCTACATCTTGCTGTCTGCAAAAGACAGAGTAACTTAAACGTACAATATAACTCCCACAAGTGCATACAATTCGACACAACTACACAAGCATTGTTTTAACCTTTTTAACCGAACATTACCGTTACTCTGTCAACAGCCTACTGCTTAAATACCGAGCTAACAGAGCTACGTAAACAGGAGTGAACATAAGAGCAACCAACTGCAGATGTCAATAATGCAGCGTAATGGAATAATCTCCCGATCAAACTCCGCTTCCCGAAAGTTATTAACTGCCTCCTGAACCCAGTCAAGGTACAAAAATCTATTCAACAAAAACAGTGATGCAGTGAAGTCTTTTTTCGCTCAGTCGAGTCTTCTCTGTTGCTGTGTGGAGCAGCCTGTGTCAGTCACCTCTTTACCCCCCATCCCCCCGACTCCTAAATGTCACTCACTCACTCACTCACTCACTCACTCACTCACTCACTCACTCATGCGGGCTGCACTGCGGTCTCATGAGAAAACGCAGCTTTTTGATATAAAGTTTTTCGTGTTTCTGAATACAAATATTTTTTTAAGTATTTGTTCGAAATAAGTATTTGTAAAAAACACGCTATTTGTGCCTTTCCAAATACCGTATTCGGGTTCGGCTCCACCCCTAGTCTGTATATACTGTAGCATACAGTTAAGGAGAAACAGTGACAGGAAGTATGTCATCATCAAGAAGGGCAACCATTGACTCCAAACAGATGGCCTTTTTGCATATCCCAGGCTATTATGAGCCTGGGGTCAAAGCGCAGGTTCAGCCATCGTGCGGCGCCCTGCAGGTGAGATTAAGGGCCTTGCTCAAGCAGGTGAGGTTAAGGTTGTGGGTTTGAGTCTGCTCAAGCAGGTGTGGTTAAGGGCCTTGCTCAAAGACCCAACATAGATGCCTCAGCAGCTTGTTGGCTTGAACCCCGACCTTCTGATTAGGAACCCAGTGCCTTGACCACTGGACCATCATGTCCTGTTTATTTATTTGCAAAGCATTTTAACCCTTAAAAGAGCTCATGAGGTCAAAAAGTCTTAATGAGGAGGACTTTTAAATTTGCACAATGTTTGAAAGCTTCATGTTTTTGGTCGTTGTCCTGCTGCAGAACAAATTTGGGGCCAATCATGGGCCTCCCTGATGGCATTGCATGATGGATAAATATCTGCCTGTATTTCTCAGCATTGAGAGTACCAGTAATCCTGACCAAATCTCCAACTCCATTTGCAGAAATGCTGCCCCAAATGTTCAAGGAACCTCCACCATGCTTCACTGCTGCCTGCAGATACTCATTATTGTATCTCTCTCCAACCCTTCGATGAACAAACCCCCTTCTGTTACATCCAAATATTTCAAACTTTGACTCATCAGTCCAGAGCACATGCTGCCATTTTTCTGCACCCCAGTTCCTATGTTTTTGTCTATACTTGAGTCGCTTGGCCTTGTTCCCACGTCGGAGGTATGGCTTTTTGGCTGCAACTCTTCCATGAAGACCACTTCTGGACAGACTTTTCTGGACAGTAGATGGGTGTACCTGGGTCTCACTAGTTTCTGCCAGTTCTGAGCTAATGGCAGGACATCTTCCGATTTTGAAGGGTAAAAAGCTTGATGTGTCTTTCATCTGCTGCACTAAGTTTCCTTTGCCCGACCACTGCGTCTACGATCCTCAAGGGTGCCTGTTTCTTTGTGCTTCTTTAAAAGAGCTTAAACAGCACATCTTGAAAACCCAGTCTGCTTTGACCTCTTTGTCAAATGATGTCAAATGATGCAGGTGTCTTGTTGCTGTGCTCAATCTTGCCATGACATGAAACTTGTCTTTCACAACTTCACCTTGGTAGCAGAGTTTGGCTGTTCCTCACCCAGTTTTAAGCCTCCTACACAGCTGTTTCTGTTTCAGTTCATGACTAGGTTTCAACCTTTGTGTGACCTTGATGATCATTAGCACCTGATTGGTATAATTGGGTGATCATACACCTGACTGTAATCCTACAAAATCGCAGACTTTGTGCAAGTGTACCTACTGTATGAGAATTGATGCTGGCTTGAAGGCAAAAGTTAGTAACACCAAATATTGATGTGAAAAAGTCATGTGAAAAAATTAAGACATCCCATGAAAAGCATTTTAAAGGCCATCTGTTTGTGGTCAATGGTTGCCCTTCTTGATGGTGTACACGGAATCAGTGACCAGCTACATCAGCAAGAGCAATCATGATGTGACTGTCTCCACGACCATCAACACACGCTCAAACCAGAAGCCATGGATGACTGCTAAAGTGCATACGCTGCTGAAGACTATAGACCTAGCCTTCAAAACAGGGGACAGGAGTCAGACTATTGCCTGAAAAATCAGCAATTGCAAAACCAGATACTGTAAAAGTTTTACTGTGAGCAGGGTTTAGTTTGTATGGGTGGAATTTCATCAACGTCCTCTACCAGGATGATCATAGTAACAAACCTATGTATAAAAAAAATACTAAATAAAAATAAAACTATGTTAATGATGCATCTTTAGACAGGCTGAGATTGTGTCACTCACTAACTGCGCTTGACCTCTGAGTACACACAATCTTCTTGTACTTTGGGCACCTTGCACTTTTTTTGTGCAGGAGTGTTAAACACCAGCTCTCCGTACTGCACATCATCCTCTTTCTTCTTCTGATTGGATGTGACCACCGTGCCGTACTCCACACCCTCGTACTGCGCTGGGGCTGAACCACAAAACACCACACAGAAATCGCTGATGAAATCAATTTGATTAATGTACTTAGTATTAAACAGGCTTTTAACTTATAATAACATTAAACAGCATTAAACATTTCAGATTTCCTTATTTTATTATGTGGCCGTACTAATGAACCCATCACAACTTTGTGTATACTAAAGTGTAATAAATCAATGAAAGGCATTTGGATTAATCCAGTGCATATATTATTAAAGTGTGGTGAAGTCTTACACGTGCTGGGTCTTGTGTCTGTCCTGTTCCTGGCTGAGTGGGTGACCTCCGCGTACACAAGCTGCATGCTGTCCTGAGAAGGGGCTGTCAACAAAACACACATCTATTCAACTCCATATTGAAAACTCCTGTACATCTGGCACATGATTGGTTGTTACAAAATCATCATAAAGCACAATTTATAAAATCATACAAATACAGATCAAGCATAAGCTTAAAAAAGTAATACAGTGACTTGAATAAATGCCAGACAACGAATATCACACCATTTTGTGCAAACTCGGAGAAAACACAGATTGCTTCTGACCTTTGATCCTTAGTCCTTGTCTCTTCTTGTAGACACAAAACACTAAGACAGCTAGTACAATGAGAATCAGACAAACTGAGCTCAGGATCACTAGAATGAGGTCTACAAGAAGAAAGACAAAAACATTTCAGTCATTTAAGGTGTTGATATGTAAAGAGAAATTCAGGCCATGACATTAATAACAACGATGCTGCCACTATATTTAACATGACAAAGTGTTTCATGCAGTAATTCCTCTTTTATTCAGTAGCACATGACTTCATTAACACATGCCTCATCTCTGATCTTATCTACTAGGTAATAAAGCCAAGTCTTTCTGTTCTGTTAACTTCACACCACGTTCACATTCTGAGGTCACGCACACAGCTGTAATGTGTCGTTAATACTGTAAATCATTAGGTATAAGTTTATATTTTGGATAAGAAATAAAGATTATTAAAATTGAGTTTATTGTGTGTATTTTATTACATTATATGTAATAGTTGTCTTGTAATTTTGAGATGTGGTATTATATTGGAACAGAAGTGTTGGACTGAACGTGACATACACACAAGTACACACAAATTTTTTGATCTGCATAATTTTTTTTCTAAGAAAGCTTGAGAAGTAACAGTAATGCCTCATCGATACTGTTACTGTTAAATAATTTATTAAAATACAAAAGAAAAAAGACAAACTCACCAATACATGTCGGGAGGTTAATTGAATTGTGCACACGACTGACATGATTTTCTACATGACAGGTGACATTATAATTATGTATTTTATCCAGTACGAGAGTTTTGTTGTCGTCCTCCAACCGAGTGTTTGACGCAGAAGTCCAGCTGAAGTGAAGGTTGTCTCCATCAGCAGAACAGAACACTTTCCTGACTTTGAAGAACATGCAGCTGTAGGACAATTTCACTGAGGACACCTGAGCTGTAGATTAGAGATAAACACCTCGGGATGCCATAACAATCGAACACATAATTAAACAAACAAATAAAAAATAGGAGAAAATAAAAAGGACAGAAACATGAACTCAAATATATATGTGAGAAATAAAAATGTAAGTTTCTAACAAAATTAAAAGCCTAGGTTGTATTTTGTTGTTTGGTTAATATTTACATTTCTGCATTTGTAATAAGATGGAGCCTCATTTGGTCAAATAAATAGTAAACTATTAAAAAAAAACTTGTGAGAGACTATAGTGTGGAAGAATGTTTATATTTTATACATTTATGAAATAACTTGTAGTGTGCTGTGTGATGTGATTAGAGGTTGTGTGGTCCTACCTTCAATGTTCACCTGGAGAGTATAACTGCCTTTACTTCTCCCGTCTCCATTAAAGATCTCTAAAGTGTATGTTCCAGAGTTGCCCCTCTCTGCACTGGTTAGTATCATAGTTTTATTATCATTAACAAACTGCCATCTCTTAAGATCTGGTGTTGTTGTTGGTGTTGGGGAACTTTGGGTTTTTCTATATGTTAAATTGAGACTAGGTGTCTTTAGGTCAAACCCATCCTCCCAGGGCATTTGCAGGTGCAGTCGTTGTCCCACAGCTACATAACACGGTTTAATCTGATTAAATCTACAGACAACATGATCCTGAAACAGTGAACCTGCAGAGGAAGAAAAAATCATCAGCATTCTGTTAATATTATTGTAAACTGAAACACACCTCTGATCTGTGTAAACTTCAAACCTGTCTATTTTTATTTTCTTAGTTGATTTACTTATTTTGATTTAATATGGAAAAAATAACAATCAATACAGATATCAGCATCAGTGATAAAGATTTTTCTACCCAAATATTGTTTGATTTATGAAGGTGTTAAATTCTATTTTACACTTTTGAGCGTTCAGTAAAAGATGACTGATGAGATGTTTGTGAGTGGGATTAGTCAAAAATGTCTGTGTGAGTGTGTGGGGTTAATCACTAATGTCTGTGTGAGTGTGTGGGGTTAATCACTAATGTCTGTGTGAGTGTGTGGGGTTAATCACTAATGTCTGTGTGAGTGTGTGGGGTTAATCACTAATGTCTGTGTGAGAGTGTGGGGTTAGTCACTAATGTCTGTGTGAGTGTGTGGGGTTAGTCACTAATGTCTCTGTGTGTGTGTGGGGTTAGTCACTAATGTCTGTGTGAGTGTGTGGGGTTAATCACTAATGTCTGTGTGAGTGTGTGGGGTTAATCACTAATGTCTGTGTGAGTGTGTGGGGTTAATCACTAATGTCTGTGTGAGTGTGTGGGGTTAATCACTAATGTCTGTGGATGAGTAAAGAGAATTACTCAGTAGTGTCTGTTAAAAATAGGAGCTAAAATTTATAGAGGAGAAACAATGAGAGATCAAATATGAATGAGCAGGTGGGATTATTTAAGACTTTATGACAGGCAGGATTAGTCAAGGCTGTCCTCAGGATGTGTCTGGATCTGGCTGTTTTGTCTCTGTGTTCACAAACTGCTGCATTGGATTTTTATTCATCAAATCCTTCTTTATAAAAGACAGACTCACCAGGACATTGGTGGAGTTCAGCAGTATCGTGGTCACGGCTGACATGATTTTCTACATGACAGGTGATGTTTCCTTGATGGTCTTGTTCCAGTGTGACAGTGCTGGTCCCGTTCTCCAGTTGAGGGAGTGTGTTAAAGTCAGAAGTCCAGCTGAAGTGAAGGTTGTCTCCATCAGCAGAACAGTTCACTTTCATGACTCCAGAGGACAAGCAGCTGTAGGACACTTTCACTGAGGACACCTGAGCTGTAGATTAGATAAACAAATCAGAAAGAAGTAGAGGAACAATGACTTAATATTGAGAGCTTCTTTACTGTCTGATAAATTTTTAAATTCTAACCTAAGAAATCCTGGATTTTTGTAAAATTTCACACGAACATATCTTCATTTTTATTTAGATGGAACCTCATTTGCATAAAAAAATATGAAAATATAAAACAAAATCTTGACAGAGACTATAGTGTGGATGAATGTTTATATTTTATACATTTATGAAATAACTTGTAGTGTGTTGTGTGATGTGTTTAGAGGTTGTGTGGTCCTACCTTCAATGTTCACCTGGAGAGTATAACTGCCTTTATGTCTCCCGTCTACATCATAGATGTTTAAAGTGTATGTTCCAGAGTCGCTCCTCTCTGCACTGGTTAGTATCAAAGTTTTATTATCATTAACAAACTGCCATCTTGGGAGACGTGGGGTTGGTGTTGGGGAACTTTGGTTTTTTCTATATGTTAAATTGAAACTAGTGGTCTTTAGGTCAAACACATCCTCCAGCGGCATTTGCAGGTACAGTCGTTGTCCCACAGCTACATAAGACGGTTTAATCTGATTAAATCTACAGACAACATGATCCTGAAACAGTGAACCTGCAGAGGAAGAAAAAATCATCATCATTCTGTTAATATTACAGTAAACCGAAACACAACTTTGATCTGTATAAACTTCAAAACTCTGTGTTTATCTTCTCCAACTGATTTACTTGTTTGCTGGATTTTATTTGGAAAAAATGGCATCAGTGATTAAGCGATAAATAAATATTTCAGCAAACTCTTGGCTTTTATTTCAAAATCTGTTCACCGTTAGATTACCATTTTTCACCAAAATCATGCAAAGACTCGAATTTACTTATATACAAAATACAAAGCATTATATTATATTATATTTTATTTACACTGTATATATTATGTATATATATATACATACATATTTTATCTAATAAATTATCAGATAATTAAGACTGTATATGGGGATTGGCAGGATTAGTCAAGGCTGTCCTCAGGATGTGTCTGGATCTGGCTGTTTTGTCTCTGTGTTCACAAACTGCTGCATTGGAATTTTATTCATCAAATCCTTCTTTATAAAAGACAGACTCACCAGGACATTGGTGGAGTTCAGCAGTATCGTGGTCACGGCTCACATGATTTTCTACATGGCAGGTGATGTTTCCTTGATGTTCTTGTTCCAGTGTGACAGTGCTGGTCCCGTTCTCCAGTTGAGGGAGTGTGTTAAAGTCAGAAGTCCAGCTGAAGTGAAGGTTGTCTCCATCAGCAGAACAGGTCACTTTCATGACTCCAGAGGACAAGCAGCTGTAGGACACATTCACTGAGGACACCTGAGCTGTAGATTAGAGATAAACACCTCAGAATAAATTACTAAACACATTATCAAACCAGAAATACAAGAACAAATCAGAAACACAGCAACATAATCTCAAAACAAAAAGAGGTAGAGGAACAATGACTTTATTTTGAGAGCTTCTTTACTGTCTGATAAAGTTTTAAATTCTAACCTAAGAAATCCTGGATTTTTGTAAAATTTCACACGAACATATCTTCATTTTTAATTAGATGGAACCTTGTTTGCATAAATAAATATGAAAACATAAAACAAAATCTTGAGAGAGACTATAGTGTGGATGAAAATTTATATTTTATACATTTATGAAATAACTTGTAGTGTGCTGTGTGATGTGATTAGAGGTTGTGTGGTCCTACCTTCAATGTTCACCTGGAGAGTATAACTGCCTTTACTTCTCCCGTCTACATCAAAGATCTCTAAAGTGTATGTTCCAGAGTCGCTCCTCTCTGCACTGGTTAGTATCATAGTTTTATTATCATTAACAAACTGCCATCTTGGGAGATGTGGTGTTGGTGTTGGGGAACTTTGTTTTTTTCTATATGTTAAAATTAAACTAGTGGTCTTTAGGTCAAACCCATCTTCCAGCGGCATTTGCAGGTACAGTCGTTGTCCCACAGCTACATAACATGGTTTAATCTGATTAAATTTACAGACATCATGATCCTGAAACAGTGAACCTGCAGAGGAAGAAAAAATCATCAGCATTCTGTTAATATCACAGTAAACCCAAAACACAACTCTGATCTGTGTAAACTTCAAACCTGTCTGTTTATCTTCTCCAACTGATTTACTTGTTTGCTTGATTTTATTTGGAAAAATGGCATCAGTGATTAAGCGATAAATAAATATTTCAGCAAACTTTTGCTTTCATTTAAAAATCTGTTCACCATTAAATTAGCATTTTTCACCAAAATCATCCAAAGGCTCGTATTTTCTTAAATACAAAGTGTTATATTATATTATATTAAATTATATTATATATACTGTATATATAAGCATTAGGATCAATTCTGTATGTAAACATGTCATTTATAAAATAAATATTAGACAAGAGTGTCTGTGGGAGTGTAAAGTAAACTTAAACTTTTGTTAAGGAGCAGGTGGGATTATTAAAGACTGTATATGGGGACTGACAGGATTAGTCAAGGCTGTCCTCAGGATGTGTCTGGATCTGGCTGTTTTGTCTCTGTGTTCACAAACTGCTGCATTGGATTTTTATTCATCAAATCCTTCTTTATAAAAGACAGACTCACCAGGACATTGGTGGAGTTCAGCAGTATCGTGGTCACGGCTCACATGATTTTCTACATGGCAGGTGATGTTTCCTTGATGGTCTTGTTCCAGTGTGACAGTGCTGGTCCCGTTCTCCAGTTGAGGGAGTGTGTTAAAGTCAGAAGTCCAGCTGAAGTGAAGGTTGTCTCCATCAGCAGAACAGTTCACTTTCATGACTCCAGAGGACAAGCAGCTGTAGGACACTTTCACTGAGGACACCTGAGCTGTAGATTCAATTCCACACAAATGTTTACAAAACAAAAGTCAGCGATATACCAAATTCACTGCGTCCTCCCTTTTTTGTCATGACTTGAGCCGTTTGTGACAAAAGTGGGGGCTCGTCCGTTCTTACAGTTTAAGTATTTTTGTATGTGACTTTAATTTGGTTAATTCGTTGTAAATTCCGTTGATATTGGTTATTCGTTGAAACTTTAGTTTTGTAGGGCTGCAGTGAATTTGGTCTATCGCTTGCTTTTGTTTTGTAAACATTTGTGCGGAATTGAATTTGGTAAGTAAGCTGTTTTGATACTTTTAAAAGGTAATAATTTTGGACTGCTTTTCCCTGGTTAGGAAAAGAGGGTATCTTTAACCGGATGCTCTGTTTGTTATTTTAGTTTATTTTTTTTGTATGTTGAAAGCGGTTGGAGCAATAGCTCGGGAACACGTCTGTGTTTTGTAATGGCAACTAGTCAATTGGTTGTTGTTGTGAACACTGGTTTATGGTGTGTAAATACCCACCGCAAGTAACTATATGAATTCCAGGGTTCAATTTAGTTAGTTTATAGTTAGTTAGGGGGAACTGCACTTCAATTTTGTTACCTACTGTATGTATTAATATAGGCTTACCTAGTTTTGTTATGGCTTCTGTCGAGGAGTTTATTAAAACTCTGTCAGACCAAATCATTATGAAATTACGTTATCTGTCCAAGATAAGCGTTTAAAAGATACAATTAAGACTGTCATAAAATCCGAGCTGAATGAACGTGATGTGTTAAAGTCGCAGCCAAAACCTGTTGTTAATGTTACTGTAATGTGTCTGTCTGTGTTTTCCCCTTGTTTCTGTCTGCCGTCTCTCCCTGATGTTAATTGTTGACCCCGCCCACCTATCTGTTACCATGGACACTAATTACATTCAATCTCTTCCCCATGTGTTTTGTCTTAGTCCTTGTCTGTCTCTGTTTTGTGATTGGTTCTCGTTCACCATATATACTCTGTCTGTTCACTTCAATGTTGTTGGTCGTTGTTGGTGTGTGCATGTCCATGTTCCCGTTTCCTGTTTGTTCCGCGTTGCCTGCCTGTTTGATTGTGTTTTGTTTATTAAAACCCGTAAACTGCATTTGGATCCTCACTCGCCTAATCGGCCGGGTCGACCGAAATGACTGAGTCAGAGGACGCGGTCGACGTCATGACACCCAAACTACCTGAACTCTCTGCCTGGCCTGAACCTATGCATGTTTCTGTTTTCCTGTGTTTTGCTTCGCTGGACTTGCCAGCCCTTCTTCCTCCTGTCCCTGTTCATAGGCCCAAAGCACCACCCTGGCTGCCAACTCCGTTCCGGTCTCTGGCTCCGCCTCCAGCACCACCCTGGTCTCCGGTCCAGCTCTGGTCTCTGGCTCCGCCTCCAGCACCACCCTGGTCGCCGGTCCTGCTCTGGTCTCTGGCTCCGCCTCCAGCACCACCCTGGTCGCCGGTCCTGCTCTGGTCTCTGGCTCCGCCTCCAGCACCACCCTGGTCGCCGGTCCTGCTCTGGTCTCTGGCTCCGCCTCCAGCACCACCCTGGTCTCTGGTCCTGCTCTGGTCTCTGGCTCCTCCCCCGGCGCCGCCCTGGCCTCCTGCTCTGCCGGCGCCGCCCTGGCCTCCTGCTCTGCCGGCGCCACCACTACACGAACCCGACCCGCCCTCCCACCCTGGTTGCGCCTTCGCTCCACCCGCCTGAACTGGGTTTTGTGGACTTGGGAGCGTCTGGAAGCCGCTCGTAGGGGGGGGCTCTGTAATGTGTCTGTCTGTGTTTTCCCCTTGTTTCTGTCTGCCGTCTCTCCCTGATGTTAATTGTTGACCGCGCCCACCTATCTGTTACCATGGACACTAATTACATTCAATCTCTTCCCCATGTGTTTTGTCTTAGTCCTTGTCTGTCTCTGTTTTGTGATTGGTTCTCGTTCACCATATATACTCTGTCTGTTCACTTCAATGTTGTTGGTCGTTGTTGGTGTGTGCATGTCCATGTTCCCGTTTCCTGTTTGTTCCGCGTTGCCTGCCTGTTTGATTGTGTTTTGTTTATTAAAACCCGTAAACTGCATTTGGATCCTCACTCGCCTTTGTCTCACCGTGTCACATCGTGACAGTTACATTGACGATGTCTCATTTGACGTTTGAACAGCAGAGAACTGTTGTTACTTGAAGCTGAGACTAAAGAAAAAATATTAGAAGCACAAAGACGTCTCAAATTATCTAAGGTTCAAGTGCAACAACAACAATTAGAACTTGAACGTTATCGCTTGGATTTGATAAGAGATGGAAGAATTCCTGGCACAAATGGGTCAGGAAGTAAGCATGGTTTGCGTAACTTTGATGTTGTGAGTAATTCGAGACTGATTCCGAAGTTTGATGAAAAGGATGTGGAACGTTTTTTTGTATTATTTGAATGCGTTGCTGAGGCAAGAAATTGGCCAGATGACCAACGTACTTTGATGTTACTATGTGTTTTTATGGGTAGGGCTCAAGAAGCGTACTCCTCTCTTAGTACAGAGGATGCAGCAAAGTATCAGACTGTAAAGACCACAGTTTTAATATCCTATGAATTAGTTCCTGAGGCATACAGGCAAAAATTTGGGTTTTGGAGAAAAGGTGAGAAACAGACACATGTTGAGTTTCTACGTGACATTTCAATGTACTTTAATCGCTGGTGTACGGCTTCTGAGATTGAAACACTAGACGACTTAAAGGATTCGATTTTACTTGAACAATTCAAAAATTGTATTTCTCTTGTAGCGACTTTCTCTCACTGCGTATGAAGCAGCTGTTTCAGCCGATGAATTTTCGTTAATTCATAAAACTTCGGCAAATAAGATGTATGGAGGTCCTAGTCGGAACGAACCGTGGCGTAAATCCACTCAGCCTGGTAAATTTCGGCGTGATTTTGTTAGAGGCCAAGATAAAAATGTGTGTAATATTTGTCATACATTTGGTCATTGGAAAACTGAGTGTCCGATGTTAAAAATGAGAGAAACGTCCAAAACCAACTCAAAATTTCCGCCTGTGAAACCTGTTGCTTTAGCCGTTTCAGCCTTGTCTCATTCCCATGAGCAAAAAATGTTCCTCTCCATCGACTTTTTCTGCAGTCTGATTTAATTCAGGGTGAAGTGGTAATTGGTGTTCGTCCTTGTTTGCCTGTTGAGGGAATACAGGTTATGCTAGGGAATGATTTGGCTGGAAACCGTGTTTGGAAAGATTGTTTGTCAAACTTGGTGGTGACTCCGTCTCCAATAATTCATGAATCGAAGAATGAAGGTTTTTTCCGTTTTTCATTACCACGGTTTTGCCGTCCTGTGCAGTAACACGGGCTATGTCAAAGAATCAAACGGTTGATAAATGTGACAGTCCAAAGGAGACGAGTACAATTTTTGGCCAAAAAAACCCTATTAAAAGGAACTTTCTCTCTCTTAATAAGGTTTTTTGGCCAAAATTAAAGCGGGATGTTTCTAGTTACATTAAGTCGTGTCATACTTGCCAACTACCGGGAAAACCTAACCAGGCGATAAAATCAGCACCCCTTTAATCCAATCCCTGTGATAAGTCAACCTTTTGAGTATTTGCTAGTGGACTGTGTTGGCCCTTTGCCAAAGTCAAAATCAGGCAGCGAGTACTTATTTACGGTTATGTGTCAGGTAACACGTTATCCGTCTGCTTACCCGCTTCGCTTTATTACTGCGAAAAATGTCTTGAAAGCACTTACTCAGTTTATTTCTGTCTTTGGAATACCACGAGTTATTCAATCGGACCAAGGTAATAATTTTACATCTAATATGTTTGGTCAAATATTAAAACAACTTCACATTAAACATAAGCTTTCCAGTGCCTACCATGCACAGAGCCAGGGAGCTCTAGAAAGATTTCACCAAACATTGAAATCTTTACAACGATCGTATTGTACTCAGATGGGGAAAGACTGGGAAGCTGGTTTACCCTGAATGCTGATGGCTGCTCGTGAGGCTTCACAGGAGAGTACAGGTTTTAGTCTGAACGAGCTTGTTTTTGGCCATGATATACAAGGTCCTTTGGATGTTTTGGCTGATGACTGGAAAAAATCTGATCCGCCGAAGAATGTTCTGACTTATGTTAGCGATTTTCGTAGGAAAAATTTTGTGGTTGGTCAAATAGCAAAAGCACATTTAGGTAAGGCTCAGGACCGGATGAAGAGCTTCTTTGATCGTCGTGCAGAAGTCAACAAGGTGATCGAGTACTGGCATTGTTGGATCGCCTTTTCAGGCTAAATTTGCTGGACCTTACACCGTTACACTCGTCAAATATCAGATCTTAATTATTTGATCGAAACTCCAGATCAAAATAAGAAAACCAGAGTATGTCACATAAACTTGCTAAAACCCTATTATGCATGTAAGGAGGCTGCTCTTATTGATAGTGACACGAACAAAATGATTGGGTCTGATATTAAACCTGTCCTTTTGACAGGAATGGTTGCAGTTGCTGATGTAACTCCCTCTGAAGAGTTTTATACTGGTGATTTGGTCCTACAAGGCCGTTTGCAAAACTCAGAGGCTCTTAAAACAGTATGTGATCGGCTCAAATATTTGGTGGAGGAGCAGCGTGCTGATTTGATTAATTTAATTTCGGAGTACGATTTCAGATATTCCATCATGTACTCATTTAATGGAGCACAATATTGATGTCGGGGATTCTGCACCTATTCGTCAGCATTATTATCGTGTTTCAGCAAATAAGAAAAAACATTTGGATGCTGAAATTGACTACATGCTTAAAAATGGTATCACAGAACCCTCATTTTCTAGCTGGGCGTCCCAGTCACTGCTGGTGAGTAAATCTGATGGCTCTTTTAGGTTCTGCACAGATTATCGAAAGGTAAATGCAGTTACCAAACCAAAATTATCCTAATCCAACTGCCAAAAAGGAATTAATGCATTTTTTGGGAATGGTGGGATTTTACCGTTGTTTCTGTCGGAATTTCTCTGTGATGGCTGCGCCTTTAACAAATTTGTTGCGTGGAACCGTGAAGCTCCATTGGAATCATATTTGTTGTTAACAGAAGCTCCAGTTTTGGCGGCTCCGAAATTTGACCAGACTTTTCAATTACAAGTAGATGCAAATAACATAGGCACAGGTGCAGTTTTGATACAGAAATCCGAGGAAGGTATTGAACATCCAGTTGCTTTCTTTTCCCGGAAATGTGATTTATATCAGTTAAATTATTCTGTAATTGAGAAAGAAGCATTGGCTTTAATATGGGCATTGCAACACTTTGATGTGTATGTTGGGGCGACGGAGGGACCTTTGGTCGTCTATACTGACCATAACCCATTAACATTTTTGCGCTCCTTACAAAGCCCAAATCTGACGGGTCTCCTGCTTCCCCGCTCTGGCCGGCCAGTGGGTGGCGCTGTGCCGCTAAATCGTGTGCACCTGTTGCTTGTTATTTCTCCTTATTTAAGTTTGGTGTTGATTGTGTTTAGGGGGATTTTTCTGCTTGGGTTCTGTTTGGGGTTGTTTTCTGTTGTGTTTCTTCCTTATTTTGTAAGTATTGTTGTCCATTTGTGTTCTCCAATACACGATCACGTTTAAACTGCTAAAAAAATGCTTTTAAATAAAAGACAAAATGGTATTTTGGTAAGAGATAAACATCTCAGAATAAATGACTAAACACATTATCAAAGAAGTACAAGAACAAATCAGAAACACATGAAGATAATCTCCAATCAGAAAGAAGTAGAGGAACAATGACTTTATCTTGAGAGCTTCTTTACTGTCTGTTAAAGTTTTAAATTCTAACCAAAAATTCTGGATTTTATTTATTTATTTTTTTGTGTGATATTAAGTATGTACATTTTTGCATTTGTTAAATAGCTGGAGCCTCATTTACATAAATAAAAATATAAAAAAAATCTTGATAGACTATAGTGTGGATGAATGTTTATATTTTATACATTTATAAAATGCTGTGTGATGTGATTAGAGGTTGTGTGGTCCTACCTTCAATGTTCACCTGGAGAGTAGAACTGCCTTTACTTCTCCTGTCTACATCAAAGATGTTTAAAGTGTATGTTCCAGAGTCGTTCCTCTCTGCACTGGTTAGTATCATAGTTTTATTATCATTAACAAACTGCCATCTTGGGAGATGTGGTGTTGGTGTTGGGGAACTTTGTTTTTTTCTATATGTTAAGTTGAAACTAGTGGTCTTTAGTTCAAACCCATCCTCCAGCGGCATTTGCAGGTACAGTCGTTGTCCCACAGCTACATGACACGGTTTAATCTGATTAAATCTACAGACATGATCCTGAAACAGTGAACCTGCAGAGGAAGAAAAAAATCATCAGCATTCTGTTAATATTATTGTAAACTGAAACACACCTCTGATCTGTATAAACTTCAAAACTGTGTTTATCTTCTCCAACTGATTTACTTGTTTGCTGGATTTTATTTGGAAAAAATGGCATCAGTGATTAAGCAATAAATAAATATTTAAAATTCTGTTCAGCATTAAATTAGAATTTTTCACCAAAATCATCCATAGACTCGAATTTACTTATATACAAAATACAAAGCGTTATATTCTATATTATAATATGATATAAACTGTATACTGTATATATAAAACATGAAAAATGACAATATAGATGATGCACCTTTTGCCCAAAATTTCCAATAAAATATATATTGAATGTTGTATAATCATTTATGTAGGAGCTTATTGTCTTTATGTATTGTGATGAGATATTTTTGTCAGATAACTTTAGACAACTTTAAAGCTACATGTTAACAGTGATGATGTAAAAGAAAAGTCTGCACAGGGTTAAGCATTAGGATCAATTCTGTATGTCAACATGTCATTTATAAAATAAATATTAGACAAGAGTGTCTGTGGGAGTGTAAAGTAAACTTAAACTTTTGTTAAGGAGCAGGTGGGATTATTAAAGACTGTATATGGGGACTGGCAGGATTAGTCAAGGCTGTCCTCAGGATGTGTCTGGATCTGGCTGTTTTGTCTCTGTGTTCACAAACTGCTGCATTGGAATTTTATTCATTAAATCATTCTTTTATAAAAGACAGACTCACCAGGACATTGGTGGAGTTCAGCAGTATTGTGGTCACGGCTGACATGATTTTCTACAAGGCAGGTGATGTTTCCTTGATGGACTTGTTCCAGTGTAACAGTGCTGGTCCCGTTCTCCAGTTGAGGGAGTGTGTTAAAGTCAGAAGTCCAGCTGAAGTGAAGGTTGTCTCCATCAGCAGAACAGGTCACTTTCATGACACCAGAGGACAAGCAGCTGTAGGACACATTCACTGAGGACACCTGAGCTGTAGATTAGAGAGAAACACCTCAGAATAAATTACTAAACACATGATCAAACCAGAAATACAAGAGCAAATCAGAAACAAAACTAAATAATCTTATAGATATAGCAAAAAATAATTAATTTCTAACAACATTAAAACACATTGTTTTTGTTAATCTGTATATTTCTGCATTTTTAATTAGGTGGAGCCTCATTTGCATAAATAAATATGAAAATATAAAAGAAAAACTTGAGAGACTATAGTGTGGATAAATGTTTATATTTTATACATTTATGAAATAATTTGTAGTGTTCTGTGTGATGTGATTAGAGGTTGTGTGGTCCTACCTTCAATGTTCACCTGGAGAGTAGAATTGCTTTTATTTGTCCCGTTTACATCAAAGATGTTTAAAGTGTATGTTCCAGAGTCGCTCCTCTCTGCACTGGTTAGTATCATAGTTTTATTATCATTAACAAACTGCCATCTTGGGAGACGTGGTGTTGGTGGGGAACTTTGGGTTTTTCTATATCTTAAAATTAAACCAGTGGTCTGTAGGACAAACCCATCCTCCAGCGGTATTTGCAGGTGCAGTCGTTGTCCCACAGCTACATAACACTGATTACTCTGAGTAAATCTACAGACAACATGATTCTGAAACAGTGAACCTGCAGAGGAAGAAAAAATCATCAGCATTCTGTTAATATTATTGTAAACTGAAACACACCTCTGATCTGTATAAACTTTAAAACAGTATCTTCTACAAGTGATTATTTACACAGTCGTTAAAATTTCTTTACAATTAAAATGGCAGGGAAATCATACTAACATCACAGTTGATTAAAGGATAAATGATATTTCAGAAAACCTTTCTCTGAGGTAGAATTTTTCAACCAATATCATCCAAATACTATTTTACAAATAATGCAAAATTGCAGAAAATAGATGATGCACCATTTGTATGAAAACACATATATATATATATATATATATATATATATACACATATGAAACCTCATCGTAAGATCTTCACACACCGAAATCGGCACGTATTGAACAAGACACGCAATCCAGCGCAAACCCGACAAACGGAACACAACACACGTGTATAGCAGCACATGCAAAACTTTTCTCCTCGTGCTTTCTGCTGTCCGACGTGCACCGACGTCACACGCACGCGCTTAAAGGGACCCGTTTTCTTTTTTCTTTTTGTAATTTACTTTATAAGAATCATAGAAATAAAGGTCCCAAATCATATATATATATATATATATATATATATATATATATATATATATATATATATATATATATATATATATATATATATATATACACAAATAATATATATAGTAGCTTTATAGAAATATAGAAAAACAATTACGAAGTTTAAAATGAAATTAATATTTCTCTATTTGAATTTGGTTATGTATTTATATTGTATTGTATATTATTAGATTTTTGTCATTTCGCCCAGCCATAATCTGTACTGTGAAAACTTTACTTGCTTTAGACTCCTTTAAATCTACATCTTAACACTGATGATGTGTAACACTCTCACAGAACATCCTCCAAGATCCAAACCAGTCTGGCTGTAAAGCAGCACATTCGACACAGACAGCCCAGAGTTAATGTATTCAATGTTAGAGACTTAAAAGCACTTTTGTACATCGCTCTGGATAAGTGTGTCTGTCACATGCTGTAAATGTAAATGTAATTAATGGAAAAGAAAATTGGAAACAGGGTTAAACAATAGGATCAGAATTATTATACATTAAAATATATTTTAGACAGTTTAGCGCTTTTGGAGGTAAATTTGGCAATTTCTTAGAATATATTTATTTTTTCCTAAAACATAAATTGATTGATGAAGTTATTCACAGAAATAACATTCCCTACTTTTGAAGTGCAGGAAGTTTTCATTAAAAGCTGACCGATTTACTGATATCTGATCTCACAGGTTTAAACTACATTTAGACCATTTCTCATTTCATAAAGCAGGAACTGTACAACTGCACATGTAGTAAATAAAGGAATCATGCATTATTAGAGGATAAAACTTACCCATGACAACGTGGGTGTAAATCAACAGGACTCCAAAAATGACCTGTATTCTCATTTTGTCCAGAGAACAATCCTCTCTCTGTACTTGATGGAGATCTTGGACCTGACTGATGAACGACTACAAAAGCAAGATGAAGCTTCTTTTACAGAACTAATAATACTTTACTGAGAAACAGGAAGTTCCATACACCATCTACACCCCTTGATTTAGAAGTGGTAAAGCAGCCCTGTGGTTTGTTCATCTTGTCTGGGTAAGTATTTTTCACACTCTCACAACAGCCTGGTCCTTTTTAGATCTCATCATTGTTGTGTTTCCCATTTCCCCATGATCACATACACCTGTGTTGGATTATCTCTTTAGTGCGACATCATTTAAGTTCCTGTTTTCTCATTGTGTCTTGGTCTTGTTACTGTTGATGCTACAGTGTGTCTCATCCTTGTCCTCATGTTTGTATCTTTTCATTCCTAGTGTTTTTGTTTAGAGTTGTCCTGCTTCACATATTTAGTTCTTTTTGCACATTATAATAAATAAACTGTTTTCACTGTTTTTTTTTAAATGCAAAAGACCCTTAACCCTCTGTTTGAGCTGCTAAAATTATAGTATACTGTAATGTCATTTTATCTCTTTTGGTGAAACATGGTCCCAGGTAAGTTATATTTTTGGAGCTGTGTATAAAAAAAGAGAAAAAGAAATGGGAACCGATTTGCTAAAACCTTTCCATAATATTAGGGAATGGTGAAATGCTTGTGTTGACAGGATATGCCCAAAGCAAGGTTTTGCTCCATGATTATGTGCCTGAAGCTCTACTCTTACACTAGGTGGGCCTGGATGAGGCAGTTTGTAGTTGGGAAAAGCACAGAAGCATTAACTCCTGGCTCTAAGGGATCTAAGTTCATATGACGGCCAATGCGTAAGGTGAGCAGATCTGTCTGTATGGTTCTGGGCCCGGCAGCCAAAAGGCACCCTTCCAGGGCATGAACTGGTAGGGGCTGCGGAAGTGCCTTCTAACGGAGATTCAAGCCATGATCAATAAAAAATATATTAACTATAACTATAGTCTCTCTCAATATTTCATTTTACAGTTTAATATTTTTATTCAAATGAGGCTTCATTTAATTAAAAATGCAGAAGTATATATATATATTGTGATGTTCTTCTAATTTCTTTGTATGATTTTGCTTTGATTTTGTGTTTATTTGTTATGGTGTCCATAGTAATTCATCCCGAAGTGTTTATCTTCCTCGGGGAAGACAAACCTTTTCTTCCTCGGGGAAGACAAACCTGGAGACAACCTTTACTTCAGCTGGACTTCTGCGTTAAACACTCAGTTGGAGGGCAACAACAAAACTCTCGTACTGGATAAAATGCATATTAAAAAAGTCACCTGTCATGTCGAATATCACGTCAGTCATGCCTGACGTCAGTCACTGAACTGCCAAAATGTACCAGTGAGTCTGTCTTTTTTAAAAAAAACATTAGAAAATATTTATTCTGTTTTTATACTTCTGTAAAAATGCCTTGAGACAATGTCCATCGTTGAAGTGCTTATACACATACAGTAAATTGAATTGAAAATAATGAATTAAGCAACAGTTACAGTAATTAACAGTCATCAGCATTAATGTCACTACTCATGCCCTGGTAAATACAAAGGCAAAACTGTAGGATCAAAAGCTTTCATGTTTTAAACTTTAAATGGTTATATTACTGAGAAATAGTATATCCTGAGTTAACTGATGACATCGCTAACACTGCTATCCAGTGGCTTTTACCTAGTGACAACATCCCCTTTATATTTTAAGCCCTCTGTAATGCTGTGATTCTACAGTGGCAACAATTTAATAAAATATTAAATTTTTTTGAAATGTAAATCTAATTTTTAAGTCCTATGTACAGAATGTGTGAATGCTGAAATAAAATCTGTTATTATTTGTTATTATTGATGATTTTAGTATTTTTAATGTAACTCACCTACACACTCATTTGTTCTAAACTGTTGTATTGTCTGTATATACTGTAGCATACAGTTAAGGAGGAACAGTGACAGGAAGAATGTCATCAAGAAGGGCAACCATTGACTACAATCATATGCCCTTTAAAATGTCTAAACTGTCTAGGGTGTGTGTGTGTGTGTGTGTGTGTGTGTGTGTGTGTGTGTGTGTGTGTGTGTGTGTGTCTCATCCAGACTGTCCACCCTCTTGAGTCCCCTGGGAAAGGCTCCTGCTCAAGAGTCCAGGGTTTACTAATCTACCCCGGTTACTGCAGTATGTTATTTGCAAAGCATCTTAAACCTAAAAAGAGCTCAAAAGGATCAAAACGTTTTTACAATACCTCATGTAATTGCTGCTATGATACTAATGTGTTCCTTCCAGTATTTCTGCACACGTAATATTGATTGAACATACAGTATTTATACTGGTCACTGTTTTTGTGTATTGTCTTGTATTTTTTGTTTGAACTGTCTTCTGTCCTGCACTGTCATGTTTGTCTTGTCCTGCACTGTTTGCACCAGGTTACACAGACACACTTTATGTATCTAGGACTAACTTACTAAGTCCTTCGCTCTGTCTTTGTTCTATGTAGCTCCCTGATCCTGGAGAAACGTTGTCTCATTTCACTGTGTACTGCAACAGCTATATATGGTTGAAATGACAATAAAAGCTTCTTGACTTGGTGACGTTCTTCCTGTCACTGATCCTCCTTAACTGTATGCTACAGTATATAGAGACAATAGAACAGTCTAGAACACATGAGTGTGTAGGTTTTATTTCAGCATTTACACATTCATTACATAGGACTTAAATTTAGAACTTGATTTACATTTCAATATTGAAAATTATATATTTTTTTGCCTTTGTAGCATCAAAGCATTACATTGTGGTTAGAATATTAGAACTAAAACATAAACAAAATTAGCACTCAATATAATATGAATAATGAGGCTGAATTAATAAATTTTTTTAAACACAGCAAATAATCCAAAACAGAGAGCAATAGCAAGGTCGGTAAGCAGATAGCACTGTTACACTGTTATGGTAATGGTTACAGTTTTATCAGGTTTTAGTCTGGATGAGATGGAGAACGATGCCTGCTCATATAGAGGAGATCAGCCACGGACTGCCTCTTCTAATCCTTGTTCAGGGTTACAGAGCTTCCTGGTCCTGATATTTGGATGGAAAAAATAAAGCTCAGTTGATCAGCTTTAGACAAAACATCAGTTTTAGACTTTCAGTTTTCTAGTTCCTGGTCTTCTGTTTTTTACATCTTAGCACATACTTTAAATTCAAATACAGACTTTTTTTATATGTCAATTTTTTATTTATTCCAAGCTAAAAAAGTATTAAAGTCTTACTCTCGTGTCCTCTGTTTCCTGTAGATTCTGGGGTAAATGTACAGTGTGCCCACTAACACAGACAGCAGGATGATGACCTCAAAGAGCCACACGAGCACAAACACAATCATGTAATCTGAGAGAGAGAGAGAGAGAGAGAGAGAGAGAGAGAGTGAGATAGAGCAACTTCTCATATTAAGCAGATCATCAAGATAAAATCAACACAATCAGCATGGGCTAATAAACACACTGTCCACTTTAATAGGAAAACCTGGAAATACTGTATGTGGCAGAAGCGCAGCAGGTAAAGAACATCTCTTAATGTTCACCTATTGATCTCTATGACTTTAACCATAGCATGAATGTTGGGTTTAAACATTTTTACACCTTGATGAGAGACGTAGAGACTGTTGTATGTAAAAGTCCCACAAGATCTGCAGTTTATGCAGCTCATCTGGTACCATCAACAATGCAACAATAAAAGTCAAAGAAATCAAACACATGATTGGCTGATTAGATAACTTCATTACTGTCTACAGGTGTTTCTAATAAAGTGGACAGTGCAGGAAAGTAAGAAGCCATAACAATCAAACACATAATTGAACCAAAAATATCAGAGGAAATTAAAAAACCTGCAACATTAACGCAAATATATATGTGAGAAATAAACATGTAAGTTTCTAACAACATTAAAAGCCTAGATTGTTTTATGTTGTTTGGTTAATATGTACATTACAAGTTATTTTATAAATGTATAGAAACATTTTACACTTTTGAGCATTCAGTAAAATATGACTGATGAGATATTTGTGAGTGGGATTAGTCAAAAATGTCTGTGTGAGTGTGTGGGGTTAATCACTAGTGTCTGTGTGTGTGTGTGGGGTTAATCACTAATGTCTGTGTGAGTGTGTGGGGTTAATCACTAATGTCTGTGTGAGTGTGTGGGGTTAATCACTAATGTCTGTGTGAGTGTGTGGGGTTAATCACTAATGTCTGTGTGAGTGCGTGGGGTTAATCACTAATGTCTGTGTGAGTGCGTGGGGTTAATCACTAATGTCTGTGTGAGTGCGTGGGGTTAATCACTAATGTCTGTGTGAGTGCGTGGGGTTAATCACTAGTGTCTGTGTGAGTGTGTGGGGTTAATCACTAATGTCTGTGTGAGTGTGTGGGGTTAATCACTAATGTCTGTGTGAGTGTGTGGGGTTAATCACTAATGTCTGTGAGTGTGTGGGGTTAATCACTAGTGTCTGTGTGAGTGTGTGGGGTTAATCACTAATGTCTGTGTGAGTGCGTGGGGTTAATCACTAATGTCTGTGTGAGTGCGTGGGGTTAATCACTAGTGTCTGTGTGAGTGTGTGGGGTTAATCACTAATGTCTGTGTGAGTGTGTGGGGTTAATCACTAATGTCTGTGTGAGTGTGTGGGGTTAATCACTAATGTCTGTGAGTGTGTGGGGTTAATCACTAGTGTCTGTGTGAGTGTGTGGGGTTAATCACTAATGTCTGTGTGAGTGTGTGGGGTTAATCACTAGTGTCTGTGTGAGTGTGTGGGGTTAATCACTAGTGTCTGTGTGAGTGTGTGGGGTTAATCACTAATGTCTGTGTGAGTGTGTTGGGTTAATCCCTAATGCCTGTGTGAGTGTGTGGAGATAATCACTAATGTCCGTGTGTGGGGTTAATCATTAACATCTGTGTGAGTGTGTGGGGTTAATCACTAAATTCTGTGTGTGGGGTTAATCACTAATGTCTGTGTGAGTGTGTGGGGTTAATCACTAATGTCTGTGTGAGTGTGTGGGGTTAATCACTAGTGTGTGTGGGTGTGTGGGGTTAATCACTAATGCCTGTGTGAGTGTGTGGGGTTAATCACTATGTCTGTGTGAGTGTGTGGGGTTAATCACTAATGTCTGTGTGAGTGTGTGGGGTTAATCACTATGTCTGTGTGAGTGTGTGGGGTTAATCACTAATGTCTGTGTGAGTGTGTGGGGTTAATCACTAGTGTCTGTGTGAGTGTGTGGGGTTAATCACTATGTCTGTGTGAGTGTGTGGGGTTAATCACTATGTCTGTGTGAGTGTGTGGGGTTAATCACTAATGTCTGTGAGAGTGTGTGGGGTTAATCCCTAATGTCTGTGTGAGTGTGTGGGGTTAATCCCTAATGTCTGTGTGAGTGTGTGGGGTTAATCACTAATGTCTGTGAGAGTGTGTGGGGTTAATCACTAATGTCTGTGTGAGTGTGTGGGGTTAATCACTAATGTCTGTGTGAGTGTGTGGGGTTAATCACTAATGTCTGTGTGAGTGTGTGGGGTTAATCACTAATGTCTGTGTGAGTGTGTGGGGTTAATCACTAATGTCTGTGGATGAGTAAAAAGAATTATTTAGTAGCATCTGTTAAAAGTGAAAGTTAAAATTTATAGAGGAGCAACAATGAGAAATCAAATATTATGAATGAGCAGGTGGGATTATTTAAGACTTTATGACAGGCAGGATTAGTCAAGGCTGTCCTCAGGATGTGTCTGGATCTGGCTGTTTTGTCTCTGTGTTCACAAACTGCTGCATTGGAATTTTATTCATTAAATCCTTCTTTATAAAAGACAGACTCACCAGGACATTGGTGGAGTTCAGCAGTATCGTGGTGACGGCTGACATGATTTTCTACATGGCAGGTGATGTTTCCTTGATGGTCTTGTTCCAGTGTGACAGTGCTGGTCCCGTTCTCCAGTTGAGGGAGTGTGTTAAAGTCAGAAGTCCAGCTGAAGTGAAGGTTGTCTCCATCAGCAGAACAGTTCACTTTCATGACTCCAGAGGACAAGCAGCTGTAGGACACTTTCACTGAGGACACCTGAGCTGTAGATTAGAGACAAACACCTCTGAATAAATTACTAAACACATTATCAAACCAGAAATACAAGAACAAATCAGAAACACATGAAGATAATCTGAAATCAGAAAGAAGTAGAGGAACAATGACTTTATCCTGAAAGCTTCTTTACTGTCTGATAAAGTTTTAAATTCTAACATCAAAAATCCTGGATTTTTTTTTTTTTTTGTAAAATCAAGTATGTACATTTCTGCATTTTTAAGTGGATGAAGCCTCATTTACATAAATAAATATTAAAATATAAAACAAACTCTTGAGAGAGACTATAGTGTGGATGAATGTTTATATTTTATACATTTATGAAATAACTTGTAGTGTGCTGTGTGATGTGATTAGAGGTTGTGTGGTCCTACCTTCAATGTTCACCTGGAGAGTATAACTGCCTTTACTTCTCCCGTCTACATCAAAGATGTTTAAAGTGTATGTTCCAGAGTCGTTCCTCTCTGCACTGGTTAGTATCATAGTTTTATTATCATTAACAAACTGCCATCTTGGGAGATGTGGTGTTGGTGTTGGGGAACTTTGGTTTTTTCTATATGTTAAAATTAAACTAGTGGTCTTTAGTTCAAACCCATCCTCCAGCGGCATTTGCAGGTACAGTCGTTGTCCCACAGCTACATAACACGGTTTAATCTGATTAAATCTACAGACATGATCCTGAAACAGTGAACCTGCAGAGGAAGAAAAAATCATCAGCATTCTGTTAATATTATTGTAAACTGAAACACACCTCTGATCTGTGTAAACTTCAAACCTGTCTGTTTATCTTCTCCAACTGATTTACTTGTTTGCTTGATTTTATTTGGAAAAATGGCATCAGTGATTAAGCGATAAATAAATATTTCAGCAAACTTTTGCTTTCATTTAAAAATCTGTTCACCATTAAATTATCATTTTTCACCAAAATCATGCAAAGACTCGAATTTACTTATATACAAAATACAAAGCATTATATTATATTATATTTACACTGCAAATATTTTAGGAATATATATACATATCTTATCTAATAAATTATCAGATAATTAAGACTGTATATGGGGATTGGCAGGATTAGTCAAGGCTGTCCTCAGGATGTGTTTGCATCTGGCTGATTTGTCTCTGTGTTCACAAACTGCTGCATTAGATTTTTATTCATCAAATCCTTCTTTATAAAAGACAGACTCACCAGGACATTGGTGGAGTTCAGCAGTATCGTGGTCACGGCTCACATGATTTTCTACATGGCAGGTGATGTTTCCTTGATGGTCTTGTTCCAGTGTGACAGTGCTGGTCCCGTTCTCCAGTTGAGGGAGTGTGTTAAAGTCAGAAGTCCAGCTGAAGTGAAGGTTGTCTCCATCAGCAGAACAGGTCACTTTCATGACTCCAGAGGACAAGCAGCTGTAGGACACTTTCACTGAGGACACCTGAGCTGTAGATTAGAGATAAACACCTCAGAATAAATTACTAAACACATTATCAAACCAGAAATACAAGAACAAATCAGAAACAAAACAAAATAATCTCATAAATAGATATAGCAAAAAATAATTAATTTCTAACAACATTAAAACCCAAATTGTTTTTGTTAATCTGTATATTTCTGCATTTTTAATTAGATGAAGGATCATTTGCATAAATAAATATGAAAATATAAAACAAAAACTTGAGAGAGACTATAGTGTGGATAAATGTTTATATTTTATACATTTATGAAATAACTTGTAGTGTGCTGTGTGATGTGATTAGAGGTTGTGTGGTCCTACCTTCAATGTTCACCTGGAGAGTATAATTGCCTTTACTTCTCCCGTCTACATCATAGATGGCTAAAGTGTATGTTCCAGAGTCGTTCCTCTCTGCACTGGTTAGTATCATAGTTTTATTATCATTAACAAACTGCCATCTTGGGAAACGTGGTGTTGGTGGGGAACTTTGGGTTTTTCTATATCTTAAGATTAAACTAGTGGTCTTTAGGTCAAACCCATCCTCCTTGGGCATTTGCAGGTACAGTCGTTGTCCCACAGCTACATAACACGGTTTAATCTGATTATATCTACAGACAACATGATCCTGAAACAGTGAACCTGCAGAGGAAGAAAACATCATCATCATCATTCTGTTAATATTATTGTAAACTGAAACACACCTCTGATCTGTATAAACTTTAAAACAGTATCTTCTACAAGTGATTATTTACACAGTCGTTAAAATTTCTTTACAATTAAAATGGCAGGGAAATCATACTAACATCACAGCTGATTAAAGGATAAATGATATTTCAGAAAACCTTTCTCTGAGGTAGAATTTTTCAACCAATATCATCCAAATACTATTTTACAAATAATGCAAAATTGCGGAAATTAGATGATGCAGCATTTGTATGAAAACACTATATGTATATATATGAAACCTCATCGTAAGACCTTCACACACCGAACTCGGCACGTATTGAACAAGACACGCAATCCAGCGCAAACCCGACAAACGGAACACAACACACGTGTATAGCAGCACATGCAAAACTTTTCTCCTCGTGCTTTCTGCTGTCCGACGTGCACCGACGTCACACGCACGCGCTTAAAGGGACCCGTTTTCTTTTTTCTTTTTGTAATTTACTTCATTTAGATTCATAGAAATAAAGGTCACAAATCACCATCTGGATTATATATATATATAGTAGCTTTATAGAAATATAGAAAGACAATTACGAAGTTTAAAATGAAATTAATATTTATCTCTATTTGAATTTGGTTATGTATTTGTATTGTATTGTATATTGTTATTAGATTTTTGTCATTTCGCCCAGCCATAATCTGTACGTTGAAAACTTTACTTGCTTTAGACTCCTTTAAATCTACATCTTAACACTGATGATGTGTAACACTCTCACAGAACATCCTCCAAGATCCAAACCAGTCTGGCTGTAAAGCAGCACATTCGACACAGACAGCCCAGAGTTAATGTATTCAATGTTAGAGACTTAAAAGCACTTTTGTACATCGCTCTGGATAAGTGTGTCTGTCACATGCTGTAAATGTAAATGTCATTAATGGAAAAGAAAATTGGACACAGGGTTAAACAATAGGATCAGAATTATTATATATTAAACTATATTTTAGACAGTTTAGTGCTTTTGGAGGTAAATTTGTCAATTTTTCCTAAAACATAAATTGATTGATGAAGTTATTCACAGAAATAACATTCCCTACTTTTGAAGTGCAGGAAGTGTTCATTAAAAGCTGACCGATTTACTGATATCTGATCTCACAGGTTTAAACTACATTTAGACCATTTCTCATTTCATAAAGCAGAAACTGTACAACTGCACATGTAGTTAATAAATTAATCGTGCATTAATAGAGGATAAAACTTACCCATGACAACGTGGGTGTAAATCAACAGGACTCCAAAAATGACCTGTATTCTCATTTTGTCCAGAGAACAATCCTCTCTCTGTACTTGATGGAGATCTTGGACCTGAGTGATGAACGACTACAAAAGGAAGATGGAGCTTCTTTTACAGAACTAATACCACTTTACTGAGAAACAGGAAGTTCCATACACCATCTACAGCCTTTGACTTGAAAGTGGTAAAGCATCGCTGTGGTTTGTTCGTCTTGTTTAAGGAAATGTTTTACTCACTCACACTTACATGGTCATACAGGGTCTATAAACCTCTCATAACAACCTGGTCCTTATTAGGTCTCATCATTGTTTCATTTCCCCCATGATCACGTTCTCCTGTGTTGGATTATCACTTTAGTGCCGTGTGTCTCATCCTTGTCCTCATGTTTGTATCTTTTCCTTCCTAGTATCTTTTTGTTTAGAGTTGTCCTGCTTTTAGTTCTTTTTGCACATTATAATAAATAGAATCTGCACTTACATCTGCCTTTGTTTGTAAGTATTACCCATCCATGTAATCCTGATATCCTGAGTTTGATATTTTCCATGTTTATTTCAGATAAGTGTAAAAATGATTAAAAATCAATGATTCATCATTTCTCTTTTTTATTTCTTCATTTAATTGTTTTATTTTTAGAACCAAGCAGTTCAATTGCTCTTCACCAGGAACACAAGCTGAGAGACTTTAAAATTTTATTCTTTCTTCAAAAGCAAATATAATAACAAAGGATATGAGTTACAGCAATATGTTCTCTATTCATTATTACAATATAGATCAGCCAAGTTTCTGCCCATGAGTTAACAGGGGTGTAAAACCTCAGGTGTTAATTCTTAAAGCACGATTTCACACTCACTCATGAACGTGCGATATCGCACACACGCATGAACACAGTCAAACTGAACGACTTTTTTGGCATTATTTCAAAGAAAATAAAATGGAAACGTGCTCGAGTCTTATATATGATAGATAATACTATACATTAATAATAAAATAAACTAATTTGGCAATAAACAAAATAATTTTTTAAAATATCATTTTAACAAATACAAGTTACAGACATTGAAATCAATTCCAGAAAGTTTTAGACATAAACTGAAAATTCATTTAGAGCTGAACATTTTGGTCATTTAACACTTAAAAAAAGGTACAAAACAGCCTCATGAAACACTTCTTCTGTACAACTTTTTTCTTAAAGAGAAGCTGAAATGTTGGTGTTAAAATAATTTAGCAACTCAGTGTGTGAGCTGCTTACTAAGCTGCAGCTGTGTGGGTTCGACACTAAAAACTGCAACAAGAAACTTCCTTTTTATTTTCTCTTCTTTTTCATTTTCATCTAAACCCAAAAACCTTACACATGATTAAAGACCATGGTGATGGCATAAGTGTGTCTACAAGTAGAAAAAATAAAACAAGAAAAACAATAGCAAAACTTGTTTATTTTTATATATAAATCCCAATTTAAGGTACATTGTTTAATTTTAAATATTATATACAATAGACAGTTATTTCTGCTTATTGATATTTAATCCTTTATTTCTAAACAAGAATAAAGATATTTGTTAAGATCTCTTTGTTGTGCTGTGAGTACAGAGTCAGTGATGTGATGATGTGTGTGTGTGTGTGTGTGTGTGAGATGTGAGTGTTGTGATAGCTCAAGTGGTCAAGGCTCGGGGTTATTAGGGGTCAAGCCCCAGAAACAACACGCTGGCACTGTTGGGCCCTTAAACAAGGCCCTTAACCCTCCCTGCTACAGAGTGCTGTATCGTGACTGACCCTGTGCTCTGACCTCAAATTCCAAAGCTGGGATTTGTGAAGAAAGAATTTCACTGTGCTGTAATGTATATGTGATAAAATAAAGTATTTTTCATTAAAGTACAGTATTTTCCGCACTATAAGGCACAGTCTCAATTACGGGTCTATTTCTGTACTTAACCCATACATAAGGCGCAGCGTATTATAAGGCGCACCATATTATAAGGCGCACCATATTATAAGGCGCAGCGTATTATAAGGCGCACCGTATTATAAGGCGCACCGGATTATAAAGCGCACCATATTATAAGGCGCACCATATTATAAGGCGCAGCGTATTATAAGGCGCACCGGATTATAAAGCGCACCATATTATAAGGCGCACCGTATTATAAGGCGCACCATATTATAAGGCGCAGCGTATTATAAGGCGCACCGTATTATAAAGCGCACCGGATCATAAGGCGCATGCTAAAACATACGGTCTACAAAAAAGGTAACCGAAGCAAAACAGTGAGTTTAGTTGAACTTTATTCTACTATTTAACAACACACATTATTTTTTAATCAATCTTCTCCCACAAATCCATCAAAGTCCTCATCTACTGTGTCTTCTTAACTTGGCGCAGTACATTTTCTTGCTTCCTCCACTTCCGAACCATAGATACATTGATGTTGAATTCTTTCAGCTGCTCTATTCACATTTACAACCGTGTAACTGATAGCCTGTAGTTTGTATTGTGCCTCGTAAGCATCTGATTTTTATTGGCGGATGGCAAACCAACTTAAGGTGCATTTACTGCCACCTACTGGACTGGAGTGTGGAGCGCATAATGGTTAGGAAGAAACAAATGTTGTTTTGCAACATAGCCGTAGTATACCTACCGGAGGCGTGGCGGAGGTAAGCGTACGTACTGTACGTATTACGTAATGTTTTCTGATTGGTTTATCACTGCCAGCGTACGTAGTGTATGTATTACGTCTCTGTGTCAGCGGGAAATGGTCCGACAGTCAACCAAGCGGAGCGCTTACCGAAGTCACACAACATTTTTACAGATTTTTGGAACTCAGTGCACACATAAGGCGTTCCGGATTATAAGGCGTTCCGGATTATAAGGCGCTCCGGATTATAAGGCGCTCCGGATTATAAGGCGCTCCGGATTATAAGGCGCACCGGATTTTTGAGAAATTTAAGGCTTTTAGGTGCGCCTTATAATGCGGAAAATACTGTACATAACTAACACTATAAACACTGTTACAAGATACTATGGATTTAAAATGGCAACTTAACTGATGCATTACATTTAAACAGCAAAAAAAAAGGGATAAATTCTTTGATTTCTTTTTTGTAGACATTAACTCTGCAATGTCTCTCTCTCTCTCTCTCTCTCTCTGTCTCTTACACACACACACACACACACACACACACACACACACACACACACACACACACACACACACACACACACACATATATATATATATATATATATATATATATATATAAGTTTTACTGTGAGCAGGGTTTAGTTTGTATGGGTGGAATTTCATCAACATCCTCTACCAGGATAATGATAGTAACAAAGCTATGTGTAAAAAAAATACTAAATAAAAATATAACTATGGTAATGATGCATCTTTAGACAGGTTGAGATTGTGTCACTCACTAACTGTG
The DNA here is from genome assembly GCF_022655615.1 of Tachysurus fulvidraco. Classification (NCBI taxonomy): domain Eukaryota; kingdom Metazoa; phylum Chordata; class Actinopteri; order Siluriformes; family Bagridae; genus Tachysurus; species Tachysurus fulvidraco. Next base: position 5,247,317 of record NC_062532.1, read on the forward strand.
CTGGACTCCTGAGTACACACAATCTTCTTGTACTTTGGGCACCTTGTACTTTTTTTGTGCAGGAGTGTTAAACACCAGCTCTCCATACTGCACATCATCCTCTTTCTTCTTCTGATTGGATGTGACCACCGTGCCGTACTCCACACCCTCGTTCTGCACTGGGGCTGAACCACAAAACACCACACAGAAATCGCTGATGAAATCAATTTGATTCATGTACTTAGTATTAAACAGGCTTTTAACTTATAATAACATTAAACAGCATTAAACATTTCAGATTTCCTTATTTTATTATGTGGCCGTACTAATGAACCTATCACAACTTTGTGTATACTAAAGTCTAATAAATCAATGAAAGGCATTTGGATTAATCCAGTGCATATATTATTAAAGTGTGGTGAAGTCTTACACGTGCTGGGTCTTGTGTCTGTCCTGTTCCTGGCTGAGTGGGTGACCTCCGCGTACACAAGCTGCATGCTGTCCTGAGAAGGGGCTGTCAACAAAACACACATCTATTCAACTCCATATTATAAACTCCTGTACATCTGGCACATGATTGGTTGTTACAAAATGATCATACAGCACAATTTATAAAATCATCAAGCGTGATCTTAAATAAGTGACTTGAATAAATGCCAGACAACAAATATGACATGATTTTGTGCAAACTGCAAAAACACAGATTGCTTCTGACCTTCGATCCTTTGGCCTTGTCTCTTCTTGTAGACACAAAACACTAAGACAGCTAGTACAATGAGAATCAGACAAACTGAGCTCAGGATCAATAGAATGAGGTCTAAAAGAAGAAAGACAAAAACATTTCAGTCATTTAAGGTGTTGATATGTAAAGAGAAATTCAGGCCATGACATTAATAACAACGATGCTGCCACTATATTTAACATGACAAAGTGTTTCATGCAGTAATTCCTCTTTTACTCAGTAGCACATGACTTCATTAACACATGCCTCATCTCTAATCTTATCTACTAGGTAATAAAGCCAAGTCTTTCTGTTCTGTTAACTTCACACCATGTTCACATTCCGAGGTCACGCACACAGCTTTAATGTGTCGTTAATACTGTAAATCGTTAGGTGTAAGTTTATTTTTTAGATAAGAAATAATAATTATTAAATATATTATTAAAATTGAGTTTATTGCGTGTGTTTTATTGTATTATATGTACTAGTTGTCTGTTGTAAATTTGAGATGTGGTATTATATTGGAACAGAAGTGTTGGACTGAACGTGACATACACACAAGCACACACACACACACACACACACACACACACACACACACACACACACACACACACATTTTTTGATCTGCTTAATTTTTTTTCTCAGAAAGCTTGAGAAGTAACAGTAATCGTTACTGTTCTCTCATCGTTACTGTTACTGTTAAATAATTTATTAACATACAAAAGAAAAAAGACAAACTCACCAATACATGCCAGGAGTTTAATGGAATTGTGCTCATGACTGATGTGATTTTCTACATGACAGGTGACATTATTATGTATTAGTAAACACATGAAGATAATCTCAAAACAAAAAGAGGTAGAGGAACAACGATTTTTCTTGAGAGTTTTAATTTCTAACAAAAAAATCCTAGATTTTTTGTCAAATTAAACATGCACCTATCTGCATTTTTAATTAAATGGAATTTGAATAAATAATATGATTTGCATGAATAAATATGAAAACATAAAACAAAATCTTGAGAAAGTCTATAGTGTGGATAAATGTTTATAATTTACTTGTAGTGTGCTGTGTGATGTGATTAGAGGTTGTGTGGTCCTACCTTCAATGTTCACCTGGAGAGTATAACTGCCGTTACTTCTCCCGTCTACATCAAAGATGTTTAAAGTGTATGTTCCAGAGTCGTTCCTCTCTGCACTGGTTAGTATCATAGTTTTATTATCATTAACAAACTGCCATCTTGGGAGACGTGGTGTTGGTGTTGGGGAACTTTGGTTTTTTCTATATCTTAAAATTAAACTAGTGGTCTGTAGGTCAAACCCATCCTCCAGCGGCATTTGCAGGTGCAGTCGTTGTCCCACAGCTACATAACACTGTTTAATCTGATTAAATCTACAGACAACATGATCCTGAAACAGTGAACCTGCAGAGGGAGAAAAAATCATCAGCATTCTGTTAATATTATTGTAAACTGAAACACACTTCTGATCTGTATAAACCTCAAAACTCTGTGTTTATCTTCTCCAACTGATTTACTTGTTTGCTGGATTTTATTTGGAAAAAAATGGCATCAGTGATTAAGCGATAAATAAATATTTCAGCAAACTCTTTTATTTAAAATTCTGTTCACCATTAAATTAGCATTTTTCACCAAAATAATCCAAAGACTCCAATTTACAAAATACAAAGCGTTATATTGTGCGGCTATAGATGCGCTGCAGTTGTATTTTGTTCCAGTCACCTTCAGTTACCTGGGAGGTAAGAAGCCGTTAGCAGCGTTGCTAAGTGGTTTTGTTGTGGTCGTATAACAGGTTAATGCAGCACGTATGTTTTATTGTAGTGCTTCCTAAAGGCAAAAGGCCTAAAACAAACTCTATTGCGACTAGGGTTGCAAAACTCCGGGAATTTTCAAGGCAGGAAACCATGGGAATGAACGGGACTATATGGGAAACGGGAATATATGTGAATTAACGAGAATTTACGGGAATATATGGGAATTTACGGGAATATATGGAAATAAACTGGGAATTAAAAAAAAAAATGCAGAGTTGCCTATAACAAGGATCTTAAATGTAGTTAAAAAATCTTGCAGCATAATTTTGTTTAAAACTACAAGATTTAATGCAATTTAATTTGAATTTGTACCCTGCATTCCTCGGTCACTTGCACACAGAACACTGCTTACTGGAGGGCCATTGAGGCCAAACCCCCTGCAGGTACTTGTGTTCTTCCATAACATGCACAGTAACACTTTATTTTAGGGTCATTTAACTAGTTGCTTATTAGCATAAATATATTTAGAATATTTGCTATTTATTAGTACTTATTAAGCACCTATTAATGCCTTATTCTGCATAACCTTATTCTACATTCTACAAAATAATGTTTATTACAATTATTAAGTTTATTATGTTTATTACAAGCATAATAATGTTTATTATGCTTTTGTGTTACTCAATGAAAGAATCAAAGTTCTACTTTTGAATTAAATTTTTATTTAATTTTAAATGTACTTTTTTAATTGAATCAGTCAAGTTGTAATTTTTAAAATGTGTATTTGCATGCATGTCTGCTTATGACCAAACAAAATGTTTGTTTATGTTTATATATGATATAGTTTATATAAATTTCCCTATATTTCCAAATAATTCCCATAAATTCCTGTAAATTCCCATAAATTTCCATAAATTCCAGTAAAGTTTCCAATTTGGAATATTTTCAAAATTCCCCACATCAAGTTCCCATGGAAAGCCTAGTTGCGACAGACTGTCTATCCTCAGGTATGTGAGCTTGTTTTATTCATTTTTAGTGGGATGCCAGTTTAAATGCCAGGTGGTGTAGTGTTTAGTTAATTGTTTTGTACCCCGCCTGTCAGCGTTCTTTTGTTATACGATGTTTATCATGTTCCCGGTTTATTACCGGGCCTGTACTGCGTCTGTTGATTTGGTGTGGCGGACGGCTGTATTTCTCCGGTATGTAATAGCATTTTATCTAAGCGTTTGGGGTTTTATACATTTAAATTGCACTTATTTATTGTGCATGACGTTTTTCTGCTAGTTTCTGGGGGATTTCTGCTGTATGTGCACACTGTTACCCGGGACAACGCTGCTGTTTTGTTCCTCGTCAAATTGTTTTGTTTTGTAATTGTTTATATTTGGTTCCAATTTTTTTTTTTTTAAGTTATATCAAGATTGGTATCTTTCTCTGACACTTAATGTAAGGAATCAGCCCGGACTTTGGCCACGTGCATTTGTTTATGTTCTTCGTCACCTGTCTGCCCCGCCTTTGTCTGCAACTCCCGTCTCCACACACCTGTTTACCACTGTCATTTCCTTGTCTACTTAACTGTGCTGCGTTGCCTTGTGCAGCACGGAATCTACTGTTGTCTTGTTTCATGTCCTTTTGTTATTAAACCCCGTTTATGTTGCTATCCCGCATTCGTGACAGTTAATATGCTTATTAGGCCTATCTCAATGTAGGAAGGCTTGTGCTGACTCCGAAGTCAGAGTGTGGTAATTAGTTATTCTTTGGTGTTTATTTCATTTATTTGTTTTGGCCTGAAGTCTGTTTTTATATTTTTGGGTTTTTATATTTTTTGAGTTTTGTTAATCTTTATTCTTTTGTGTAGTTTTTGGTTTTCCTTGGCTTAACATTGTCAATTTTGATTTGTTGTTGCTCTTTTTTGTGTACTCCCTGCAGGAGCTATAGGCCCAAAGGCAGAGAGGGCTGATGTGTGTGTGTGTGTGTGTGGTTTTGATTTCTTTAATTTTCTGCTTCATTCTGAAATATTTTAAATGATTGGTGGTTGTATTATTAAATGAAATGTATTTTTTTTGTACAGTACCCACGTCTCTTGGTCATTTATTAGTAGAACAAACTTGTGATCCTTATATTATTGTGAAGTGATTCATAGTTCCCTGGGTGAAAGCCACATGTTGGCGTAGTCTGTTTGTTTTTAAATCTAGGGTTTGCATATACAGTAATCCCTCGAAACTTCGAGGTTCAAGTTTTGGGGCCTCTGTGCATCGGTGATTTTTTAAAGATAATTCATTGAAAAATAACAATAACAACGGTTTCCCAGGATGCCAGACAAAGAGAGAAACTCTCTCAGAGGCCTTGAACATACCCATGGGCACTCAGACAAGGCACGTGATTGGCTCCCGGCGTGAAATCTGAGCTGATTGGCTGCGCATAATCGCATCCTCTCCCAACGTCTTCCCTTGTTGTATCTCCCCACTCTCGTTCATCCTGTCAACTGTGACTCGCATATCTTAGTGATGTGTTCGTTAAGCCCTTACAATGCCTCCTAACCACCATGTCTAAAATTAAGGTATTATAATTAAATAGATTTAAGAAATATATATATATATATTAAACATTCTGGTACCCACACACATATACGGAAATTCCTAGGGGAAGCACTCCTACTTCGCGGATTTTCACCTATCACGAAGGGTTCCGGTCCCCATTAACCGTGATAAATGAGGGATCACTGTAGTCTCCTTTCCTTCATACCACTCTGTCACACATATATATATATATATATATATATATATATATAAGGAAGACAAAATACACAATATAGATGATGCACCATTTGTATAAACATATAAAATATATATTGAATGTAGTATAATACTGTATTGTAGTAGCATATTGTCTAAGTATTTGTGATTGAATATTTTTGTCAGATAACTTTAGATGACTTTAAAGATAACAGTGATGGAATAGAAAAGTCTGCACATGACAGCTTACTCCTTGTAATGACTCCATGTAAGCCCACTTTCGCGGCGCGCACTGGTGACGTCATCCCCAAGTCGCTTGACTTTTATACTCGGTAGCGCTATTTAAGCGTGCCGTTCATGCTGGATTGTCGCCAGATGATCTTTCGTCCCTACGTGGCGATTTTTGAGTCACTCCTGCCATCTTCCAGTCCGAGTACTATCTGTGCCCCCGCTGCTGTTTGTTTCCTAGTGGACTTCCCCGTCTCGGATTACTTTTCCCCGGGATTTATTTACGTGAGTTGTTCATTCATTGCTGCCGGTTGTTTTTCCCGTTTTTGCCGTTAGGATATTTTCTTTTTCCTGTGTGGATTACTTTTTGGATTGCCCGTGCTTGGATTTACTTACTTTTCTTTGTGGATTACCTTCTGCCCGTGTTTGGATTATTTATTTTTCCCGTGAATCGAACTTCCGATTTTGTGACCGTTACGCCCGTGGCGTAAGACTAGCACCTGTGCTCTGTTTCCCTACGCTACTGTGTTCTGTAGGCGGTTCAGCCTTAGACTCGGCCCGGCTACATCTCCTGCGCATTATTTTTATATATATATATATATGTGTGTGTGTGTGTGTGTGTGTGTATATATTATCCCTTTTTTCCTTTTAAATAAATCCTCTTTTTTGGACACTGGCCTGCGTTTGGGTTCTCCTCCCTTGCACCCTCCTCTGCTCGCTGACAGCACAGGGTTAAGCACTAGGTTCAATTTTGTATGTCAAAGTGTCATTTATAAAATAAATATTAGACAAGAGTGTCCGTGGGAGTGTAAAATAAACTTAAACTTTCCTTAAGGAGAAGGTGGGATTATTAAAGACTGTATATGGGGACTGACAGGATTAGTCAAGGCTGTCCTCAGCATGTGTCTGGATCTGGCTGTTTTGTCTCTGTGTTCACAAACTGCTGCATTGGAATTTTCTTCATTAAATCATTCTTTATAAAATACAGACTCACCAGGACATTGGTGGAGTTCAGCAGTATCGTGGTCACGGCTGACATGATTTTCTACATGGCAGGTGATGTTTCCTTGATGGTCTTGTTCCAGTGTGACAGTGCTGGTCCCGTTCTCCAGTTGAGGGAGTGTGTTAAAGTCAGAAGTCCAGCTGAAGTGAAGGTTGTCTCCATCAGCAGAACAGGTCACTTTCATGACTCCAGAGGACAAGCAGCTGTAGGACACTTTCACTGAGGACACCTGAGCTGTAGATTAGAGACAAACGCATCAGAATAAATTAAACACATTATTAAACCAGAAATAAAAGAACAAACCAGAAACACAACAACATATCAAATAGATATGGCAAAAAATAATTCATTTCTAACATTAAAACACCAATTGTTTTTCTTAATCTATATAGTTCTGCATTTTTAATTAGATGCATTTGCATAAATAAATATGAAAACATAAAACAAAATCTTGAGAGATACTATAGTGTCTATAAATGTTTATATTTTATACATTTATGAACTTGTAGTGTGATGTGATTAGAGGTTGTGTGGTCCTACCTTCAATGTTCACCTGGAGAGTATAACTGCCTTTACTTCTCCCGTCTACATCAAAGATGTTTAATGTGCATGTTCCAGAGTCGTTCCTCTCTGCACTGGTTAGTATCATAGTTTTACTATCATTAACAAACTGCCATCTTGAGTGATTTGGTGTTGGTGGGGAACTTTGGGTTTTTCTATATCTTAAAATTACACTAGTGGTATTTAGGTCAAACTCATCCTCCAGCGGCATTTGCAGGTACAGTTGTTGTCCCACAGCTACATAACACTGATTACTCTGAGTAAATCTACAGACATGATCCTGAAACAGTGAACCTGCAGAGGAAGAAAAAATCATCAGCATTCTGTTAATAGTATTGTAAACTGAAACACACTTCTCATCTTTGTAAACTTCAAAACAGTATCTTCTCCAAGTGAAATTTTATTTCGGACTGAAATGGCAGGAAAACATTCTAACATCAGTTGAGTAAAGATTAAATTAAATGATATTTCAGCAAACTGTTGTTGAGGTCTCTGGAGGCGGTCTGTGGACTGTTTTTGACCGTTCTCACCATCCTTCGCCTGTGGTCTTCCATTTCCTCACAGTGGACACTGACGGCTTATATCTCTGCGATAACTTTTTGTAGCCTTCCACTAAACCATAATGATGAACAATCTTTGTTTTCAGGTCAACTTGCAATTGGCCAACTTACTGTAAATACCTTTTCTCATGTTTGGATGCCCCTGTCTATGATGTTCAAGGCTTATTGTGCACACCAAACCAATTGTGTGTTCCAATTAATCAGTGCTAAGTAGTTTCAGGTATTCAAATCAACAAAATGGAATGGGTGCCCAAATTTATGCACCTGTCTAATTTTGTTTTGATACATATTGCACATTTTCTGTTAATCCATTAAACCTCATTTCACTACTGAAATACTACTGTGTCCTTCAGTTTTTTGATAGATCAAAATTAAATTGCTGATCCAAACACCCAAATATTTATAAATGAAAATCATGGAAATTGTCAGGGGTTCCTAAACTTTTGCATATGACTGTAAATGTACAGCATGTTTATATATAATGTACAGTTAATAGATATAAAGGCTATAGCATTGCAGAGATGTGTGGACATTGATGTTGAAGTAAATAGTTCTAAGGCTATGGCATTGAAAGAAAATGTGCAGACACTGTTATAAAGGAACAACATGTAGAAGCTTATAAGGTTATGGCATTAAAAAAACGTGCAAGCTGAATAAACAAGTCAACTAACCCTAACCGTATATACATGAAAGTAAAATATTAGGCAGATTTTACAGTAAATACACATAAATAAAATAGTGCAGATGTGTTTTTCAATTAAATATTGTGATTAGATTTTTGTCATTTTGCCCAGCCATAAGCTGTACTGTGTAAATGGTACTTGCTTTAGACTCCTTTTAAATCTACATCTTAACACTGATGCTGTGTAACACCCTCTCACAGAACCTCTAAGATCCAAACCAATCTGGCTGTAAAACAGCACATTTGACAGAGACAGCCCTTTTAGATGTCTCTGAGAAACTACATGCTGCTATATCATCCAAGCTCTCAATGTCCTCATCCTCCTCGACCTTTCAGCAGCCTTTGATATGGTCAACCACAAGACTCTTTTGTCCACCCTCAGGAGTCTTGGAATTTAAACTGTCTAATATATAATATATCAAACATTGTATTAGTTCAAGCAGGCCACGTCATCAAGCTGCATCAGCTGATAATCAGCTGTTCATGACGCGCACCATCCGGTTACGACATCCATATTATCCAACCATTTAAATTCCCATTCACCGAGCCGCTTCTAGCGCATCGCTGCTGCTGCGAATTAAATTCCCTCCTCCAACCCCGTTTACCAGTTTACGCTATAAATCTTCATCACATATTAGTTTCTTTCTCTCTCTTGCTCTCGCTATATATATATATATATATATATATATATATATATATATATATATATAAATTTTTTAAAACATGTAAGTGAGCATATTAATACTATACATAATTAATGGTTCTGTTATACGGGGGTCTATTCTATTTTCTAGTTGCTGCTCTCCCTGCTCTGTCCATGCATGCGCACGGACGGGCACCTGAATTTTTGCCCAGAACAGAACCATATCTACAACACTAACTGTATGCTATCACCTAATAAATGCTCATTTGACAAAGTGGTCCTGACTGAAATAATAATACTGATCCTATTGTTTAACCCTGTGCCCGGTTTTCTTTTCCATCATTTACATTTACATGGGAACGGTTTGCTTCCTTACTGGAAGGTGTCAAATTTGCTTCATGCAGACTCTGCACTGTTGTCCCACAGGGCTCAGTACTTGGTTCTCTCCTTTTTTCCCTGTATACTCAATCTCGTCTCTTGGTAAAGTTATTTCCTCACACGGGTTCTCTTACCACTGCTGTGCTGATAATACTCAACTTGTCTTCTCCTTCCTGCCCAAAGATATAACAGCTTCTGTTCAGATTTCAGCATGTCTGGCAGACATAATATCGCAGCAAATCTGATCTGCTGATCATCCCAGGTGACTCATCTCCTGTTCACGATCTTGCAACATCCCTGCATAACGATCTGATTGCCCCTTCAGTCACAGCTTGCGACCTTGGGGTAACCACGGACAATCTGTCCTTTTCCTCGAATGTCCTTAATGTGACACGCTCTTGTCGGGTTCCTTCTCTACTACATCAGAAGGATTCGACCATTCTTATCCACACATGCTGCTCAGGTACTTGTTAAGTCTCTTGTATTTATATATATATATATATATATATATATATATATATATATATATATATATATATATATATATATATTCTCTACTTTTGAAGTGCAGGAAGTGTTCATTAAAAGCTGACTGATTTACTGATATCTGATCTCACAGGTTTAAACTTCATTTAGACCATTTCTCATTTCATAAAGCAGAAACTGTACAACTGCACATGTAGTAAATAAATGAATCATGCATTATTAGAGGATAAAACCTACCCATGACAACATGGTTGTAAATCAGCAAAACTCCAAAAATGACCTGTATTCTCATTTTGTCCAGAGAACAATCCTCTCTCTGTACTTGATGGAGATCTTGGACCTGAGTGATGAACGACTACAAAAGCAACATGAAGCTTCTTTTACAGAACTAATAATACTTTACTGAGAAACAGGAAGTTCCATACACCATCTACACCCCTTGATTTAGAAGTGGTAAAGCAACGCTGTGGTTTGTTCGTCTTGTCTGGGTAAATATTTTTCACACTCTCACAACAGCCTGGTCCTTTTTAGATCTCATCATTGTCGTGTTTCCATGTCCCCCATGATCACGCTCAACTGTGTTGGATTATCTCTTTAGTGCCACATCATTTAAGTTCCTGTTTTCTCTTTGTGTCTTGGTCTTGTTACTGTTGATGCTACAGTGTGTCTCATCCTTGTCCTCATGTTTGTATCTTTTCATTCCTAGTGTTTTTGTTTAGGGTTGTCCTGCTTCACATATTTAGTTCTTTTTGCACATTATAATAAATAAACTGTTTTCACTGTTTTTTTAAAATGCAAAAGACCCTTAACCCTCTGTTTGAGCTGCTAAAATTATAGTATACTGTAATGTCATTTTATCTCTTTTGGTGAAACATGATCCCAGGTACGTTATATTTTTGGAGCTGTGTATAAAAAAAGAGAAAAAGAAACGGGAACTGATTTGCTAAAACCTTTAAATAATATTAGGGAATGGTGAAATGCTTGTGTTGACAGGATATGCCCAAAGCAAGGTTTTGCTCCATGATTATGTGCCTGAAGCTCTACTCTTACACTAGGTGGGCCTGGATGAGGCAGTCTGTAGTTGGGAAGAACACAGAAGCATTAACTCCTGGCTCTAAGGGATCTAAGTTCATATGACGGCCAATGCGTAAGGTGAGCAGATCTGTCTGTATGGTTCTGGGCCCGGCAGCCAAAAGGCACCCTGCCAGGGCATGAACTGGTAGGGGCTACAGAAGTGCCTCCTAACGGAGATTCAAGCCATGATCAATAAAAAATATATTAACTATAACTATAGTCTCTCTCAATATTTCATTTTACATTTTAATATATTTATACAAATGAGGCTTCATTGAATTAAAAATGCAGAAGTGTATATATTGTGATGTCCTTCTAATTTCTTTGTATGATTTTGCTTTGATTTTGTGTTTATTAGTTATGGTGTCTGTAGTAATTCATCCCAAGGTGTTTATCTTCCTCGGGGAAGACAAACCTGGAGACAACCTTCACTTCAGCTGGACTTCTGCGTTAAACACTCAGTTGGAGGACGACAACAAAACTCTCGTACTGGATAAAATGCATATTAAAAAAGTCACCTGTCATGTCGAATATCACGTCAGTCATGCCTACAATTCAACTGAACTGCCAAAATATACCAGTTAGTCTGTCTTTTTTAAAATAACATTAGAAAATATTTATTCTGTTTTTATACTTCTGTAAAGATGCCTTGAGACAATGTCCATCATTGAAGTGCTTATACACATACAGTAAATTGAATTGAAAATAATGAATTAAGCAACAGTTACAGTAATTAACAGTCATCAGCATTAATGCCACTACTCATACCCTGGTAAATACAAAGGCAAAACTGTGGGATCAAAAGCTTTCATGTTTTAAACTTTAAATGGTTATATTACTGAGAAATATTATATCCTGGGTTAACTGACGACATCACTAACACTGCTATCCAGTGGCTTTTACCTAGTGACAACATCCCCTTTATATTTTAAGCCCACTGTAATGCTGTGATTCTACAGTGGCAACAATTTAATAAAATACTAAATATTTTTGAAATGTAAATCTAATTTTTAAGTCCTATGTACAGAATGTGTGAATGCTGAAATAAAATCTGTTATTATTTGTTGTTATTATTGATGATTTTAGTATTTTTAATGTAACTCACCTACACACTCATTTGTTCTAAACTATTGTATTGTCTGAATATACTGTAGCATACAGTTAAGGAGGAACAGTGACAGGAAGAATGTCATCATCAAGAAGGGCAACCATTGACTACAAACACATGCCCTTTAAAATGTCTAAACTGTCTAGGGTGTGTGTGTGTGTGTGCCCTGCCATGGGTTATTACCTCATCCAGACTGTCCACCCTCTTGAGTCCCTGGGAAAGGCTCCTGCTCAAGAGTCCAGGGTTTACTAATCTACCCCGGTTACTGCAGGATGTTATGTGCAAAGCATCTTAACCCTAAAAAGAGCTCAAAAGGATCAAAAAGTTTTTACAATAACTCATGTAATTGCTGCTATGATACTAATGTGTTCCTTCCAGTATTTCTGCACACATAATGTTGATTGAATATACAGTATTTACACTGGTCGGTGCTGTTTTTGTGTACTGTCTTTTGTGTGTTGTTTTGTATTTTTTGTTTGAACTGTCTTTTGTCCTGCACTGACTTTTTTGTCTTCTGTCCTGTACTGTCTTGTTTGTCTTGTCCTGCACTGTTTGCACCAGGTTGCACAGACACACTTTATATTTCAAGGACTAACTTATTAAGTCCTTCACTCTATCTTTGTTCTATGTAGCTCCCTGATCCCGGAGAAACGTTGTCTCATTTCACTGTGTACTGCAACAGCTATATATGGTTGAAATGACAATAAAAGCTTCTTGACTTGGTGACGTTCTTCCTGTCACTGATCCTCCTTAACTGTATGCTACAGTATATAGAGACAATAGAACAGTCTAGAACACATAAGTGTGTAGGTTTTATTTCAGCATTTACACATTCATTACATAGGACTTAAAATTATAACTTGATTTACATTTCAATATTGAAAATTATATAAATTTTTGCCTTTGTAGCATCAAAGCATTAAATTGTGGTTAGTATATTAGAACCAAAACAAACAAAATTAGCACTCAGTATAATATGAAAAATGAGGCTGAATTAATTTTTTTTTCAGCAAATAATCCAAAACAGAGAGCAATAGCAATGTCGGTAATCGGATAGCACTGTTATGGTAATGGTTACAGTTTCATCATTTTAGTCTGGATGAGACGGAGAGCGATGCCTGCTCATATAGAGGAGATCAGCCACAGACTGCCTCTTCTAATCCTTGTTCAGGGTTACTGAGCTTCCTGGTCCTGATATTTGGATGGAAAAAATAAAGCTCAGTTGATCAGCTTTAGACAATACATTAGTTTTAGACATTCTGTTTTCTAGTTGTTCCTGGTCTTCTGTTTTTACATCTTAGCACATACTTTAAAATCAAATATGGACTTTGGTAATATGTTAATATTCCAAGCTAACAAGTATTAAAGTCTTACTCTTTGGTGTTCTCTTTCATGTAGATTCTGGGGTAAATGTACAGTGTGCCCACTAACACAGACAGCAGGATGATGACCTCAAAGAGCCACACGAGCACAAACACAATCATGAAATCTGAGAGAGAGAGAGAGAGAGAGAGAGAGAGAGAGAGAGAGAGAGAGAGAGAGAGAGAGAGAGAGAGAGCACAACTACTCACATACTGTAAAGTCCATTACATTTCAAAAGTCCATCAAGTAAAATCAGCACAGACAGCATGGGCTAATTAAAACACTGTCCAATTTAATAGGAACACCTGGAAATATGTGGCAGCAGCGCCACTTTAACCATGGCATTGTTTTTACACCTTGATGAGACACGTAGAGACTGTTGTATGTAAAATTCCCACAAGATCTGCAGTTTATGCAGCTCATCTGGTACCATCAACAATGCAACAATAAAAGTCAAAGACATCAAACACATGATTGGCTGATTAGATAACTTCATGACTGTCTACAGGTGTTTCTAGTAAAGTGGATGGTGCAGGAAAGTAAGAAGCACTGCCCAATAGTCTTAGTGATATTTATTATTAAACGTTTTACAGTATTAGATTCATTTGTTACTTAAAAAGACAAACTCACCAATACATGTCGGGAGTTTAATGGAATTGTGCTCACGACTGATGTGATTTTCTACATGACAGGTGACATTATTATTATTATTATTATTATTATTATTATTATTATGTATTTTATCCAGTACGAGAGTTTTGTTGTTGTCCTCCAACCGAGTGATTGAAGCAGAAGTCCAGCTGAAGTGAAGGTTGTCTCCATCAGCAGAACAGGTCACTTTCATGACTCCAGAGAACAAGCAGCTGTAGGACAATTTCACTGAGGACACCTGAGCTACAGACATCATAACAATCAAACACATAATCAAACCAAAAATATCAGAGGAAATAATAAAAAAAACAACATAAACTCAAATATATATGTGAGAAATAAACTTGTGTTTCTAATAACATTAAAAACCTTGGTTGTTTTTTGTTGTTTGGTTACTATTTACGTTTCTGCATTTTTAATTAGATGGAGCCTAATTTGCATAAATAAATATAAAAACATAAAGCAAAATTTTGAAAGAGACTATAGCAGACATCCCAACCTGCAAAAAGTATTTTCCGGGAGGTATTCCGAATGCTAATTAATTAATGACGCACACAGGCGCAAGGCCTCTCCCTACCCCTCCCTCTCTGCCGTGTGCGCGCTACAAGGTTTTGAGCACAGTCTTTGTCGCACATGCGCGCTCTTGCTCGCTCGCTCTAGATTCCGGGAGATTTAATTTGCGGGCATCAGGGAGCCGCTATCAATATGCGGGAGACTTCCGGAATATCCGGGACACTTGGGATGTCTGCTACAGTGTGGATGAATGTTTATATTTTATATATGTATAAAATAACTTGTAGTGTGTGTGTGTGTGTGTGTGTGTGTGTGTGTGTGTGTGTGTGTGTGTGTGTGTGTGTGATGTGATGTGATTAGAGGTTGTGTGGTCCTACCTTCAATGTTCACCTGGAGAGTAGAATCGCCTTTACTTCTCCCGTCGACATCATAGATGCCTAAAGTGTATGTTCCAGAGTCGTTCCTCTCTGCACTGGTTAGTATCATAGTTTTATTATCATTAACAAACTGCCATCTTGGGAGACGTGGTGTTGGTGGGGAACTTTGTTTTTTTCTATATCTTAAAATTAAACTAGTGGTCTTTAGGTCAAACCCATCCTCCAGCGGCATTTGCAGGTGCAGTCGTTGTCCCACAGCTACATAACATGGTTTAATCTGATTAAATCTACAGACATGATCCTCAAACTGTGGACCTGCAGAGGAAGAAAAAAATCATCAGTATTCTGTTAATATTATTGTAAACTGAAACACATCTCTGATCTGTAAAAACTTCAAAACTCTGTGTTTATCTTCTCCATCTGATTTACTTGTTTGCTGGATTTTATTTGGAAAAAAATGGCATCAGTGATTAAGCGATAAATAAACATTTCAGCAAATTCTTGGCTTTCATTTAAAATTCTGTTTGCAATGAAATTTGCATTTTTCCCCAAAATCATCCAACGACTCAAAGTTACTTTATATTATGTTATATATATCAGATCAATTCTGTATCAACATTTCATTTTTAAAATAAATATTTACTTATATACAAAATACAAAGTGTTATATGTTGTATGATCTATCTATCTATCTATCTATCTATCTATCTATCTATCTATCTATCTATCTATCTCTATCTATCTATCTATCTATCTATATAATATATGTATATAAAGAATGAAAAGTAACACAATATAGATGATGCACCTGTAGCGTCTGGTACCGGTCATTTTAGATTTCATGTCCCAGGCACCCTAAATTTCAACATCTACTCCTCAATTAACCGATGACCACTCAGTTTTACGATTTTATTGAGGGCTATACCCACAACTGGCTCCAGAATGTCTGGAGCCTACACAAAGACCAGATAACCCCATGCGGCTTCTCTGGGCCCTCAATCAGAACACACACACACACACACACACACACACACACACACACACAACACAATGAGACATTCCTTTTACTAATAAAACCCAAAGATAAGGTACCCTAAGGTTCTCATTCTTATAACCCCTTTTGTAATGTGTTTCTTCTTTTAAGGCTTGCCTGACTTAAAATTATTTGCTCCTTAATTTCCTGACAAGGGTGTATTTTATTCATGTGTCAGAAAACAACAATGTATTTTAAAATCAGTTATACTCTAATTACTGATCATGGCATGTTAATGTATACCTGTTCTAATGCCATATGCCCCTTCAAGGTCTGATGTCAGAATGTATACGAAGCTATCGTTTTCTTTTTACTTCCCTAAGGAAAGTGCATTTTGTTCTGTGTTTCATTTTTGTTTCTTTGCCTTTATAAGAACACAATATTGTATTGACATCAGTCACCCTTCGATTACTGATCTGTGTATGTAATGTACCGCTGCCGTTATACCGCCATTACCCTTCATGTTTAGTATCCAAATGACCACAAAATTATGGGTTACTCGTTTTTCAAACACTGGTGTATTTTATTTGAGCACGAAAGGTGCGATACCATCTTAATACACCCTGGATCATACTTTAAAGTCATCTAAAAGTTTGATAGCTAAACCACGCCCACAGACACCTGAAACAAAGGGAGTTTTTCCCTCCAAAATCCTGACCAAAGTATTGGTCATCTCCCCAAAGATGGGTGGAGTCCGCGACCTTTAAATTGTCACAAACACCACTAATCCGTGGTCAGATTTTCGGAACAGCTTGGAGACGACTCCATCTTCCTTCAAAGAAGTTCCAGCAAGCTTCACTTCCAAAAACGACAACTGCTCTGATCTTCAGGAGAACTTGGAGGAACGTCTGACCCCACCCTAACTGTGTAATTTCTCTGTTGCATCTGTTGCAGAAAGCCAATGCAATTAACCATTTCTTCTACCAATCAATTTAGATGCGTAATTTTAAGTAGGAATCCTTCATTGAATCTTAAGGTGAATTTAAGATTCTGTGACGATTTCCCAGTTAGGGTGTGATTAATTTTGAAGTTTAAGCTTGCCATTCCTGTCCTTCCTTTCTCTAATTTCTTCTTTCCAGTCTCTTCCTCCCTTTCCCCAATTTTAATTTCTTTTGTTTTATTTTATTTTAATCTTCGTTTTCCCTATTTCTTTTGTTTGTTTGTGTAGTTAGTTTATGTTGTGTTTGTCTCATTCATTAAATGCCATATTTTTGTGCCAAATAAGTGATTGTCTCTGAGTATCGCTCACAAATTAAGGTACCTGCAATATCTGGTCTGAACTATATGCTCTATTGAGTTAATTTAATTTAAAATACGGTATACAGTAAAAGGAAAGCGAATCTTTCTTGGCCGGGAAGATACCGCCTTCATAGAATTAATAAAGGTACACAGCCTGTTCGCCGGACGAACAGACCAAATAAGCGTAACCTTAATTCCAGTACCGTTAATTTCAACTTAGGTAAAAATATTTGGAAGTCACTATAACACGTTATAGTTACTTATAAATATTTACCTTGCTTCGCGAGCCAAAATCGCTACACAACATTTGCATAAACATATGAAATATCCAATAAAATATATATTGAATGTTGTAATATTATAATATTGTAGTAGCATATTGTCTTTAAGTATTGTGATGAGATATTTTTGTCAGATAACTTTAGACAACTTTAAAGCTACATGTTAACACTGATGATGGAAAAGAAAAGTCTGCACAGGGTTAAACATTAGGATCTATTCTGTATGTAAACATGTCATTTATAAAATAAATATTAGACAAGAGTGTGTCTGTGGGAGTGTAAAGTAAACTTAAACTTTTGTTAAGGAGCAGGTGGGATTATTAAAGACTGTATATGGGGACTGACAGGATTAGTCAAGGCTGTCCTCAGGATGTGTCTGGATCTGGCTGTTTTGTCTCTGTGATCACAAACTGCTGCATTGGAATTTTATTCATCAAATCATTCTTTATAAAAGACAGACTCACCAGGACATTGGTGGAGTTCAGCAGTATCGTGGTCACGGCTGACATGATTTTCTACATGGCAGGTGATGTTTCCTTGATGGTCTTGTTCCAGTGTGACAGTGCTGGTCCCGTTCTCCAGTTGAGGGAGTGTGTTAAAGTCAGAAGTCCAGCTGAAGTGAAGGTTGTCTCCATCAGCAGAACAGGTCACTTTCATGACTCCAGAGGACAAGCAGCTGTAGGACACTTTCACTGAGGACACCTGAGCTGTAGATTAGAGATAAACACCTCAGAATAAATTATTAAACACATTATCAAACCAGAAATACAAGAACAAATCAGAAACACAGCAACATAATCTCACAACATAAAGAGGTAGAGGAACAATGACTTTATCTTGAGAGCTTCTTTACTGTCTGTTACAGTTTTAAATTCTAACCTCAGAAATCCTGGATTTTTGTAAAATTTCATACAAACATATCTTCATTTTTAATTAGATGAAGCCTCATTTGCATAAATAAATATGAAAACATAATATAAAATCTTGAGAGAGACTATAGTGTGGATGAATGTTTATATTTTATACATTTATGAAATAACTTGTAGTGTGCTGTGTGATGTGATTAGAGGTTGTGTGGTCCTACCTGAAATGTTCACCTGGAGAGAATAACTGCTTTTACTTCTCCCGTCGACATCATAGATGCCTAAAGTGTATGTTCCAGAGTCGTTCCTCTCTGCACTGGTTAGTATCATAGTTTTATTATCATTAACAAACTGCCATCTTGGGAGACGTGGTGTTGGTGAGGAACTTTGGGTTTTTCTATATCTTAAAATTAAATCAGTGGTCTTTAGGTCAAACACATCCTCCAGCGGCATTTGCAGGTGCAGTCGTTGTCCCACAGCTACATAACATGGATTCATCTGAGTAAATCTACAGACATCATGATCCTGAAACAGTGAACCTGCAGAGGAAGAAAAAATCAGCATCATTCTGTTAATATTATTGTAAACTGAAACACAACTCTGATCTGTATAAACCTCAAAACTCTGTTTATCTTCTCCAACTGATTTACTTGTTTGCTGGATTTTATTTGGAAAAAAATGGCATCAGTGATTAAGCGATAAATAAATATTTCAACAAACTCTTGGCTTTTATTTAAAGTTCTGTTTACCATAAAATTAGAATTTTTCACCAAAATCATCTAAAGACTCGAATTTACTTATATACAAAATACAAAGCGTTATATTATATTATATTATATTATATTATATCCTTTGTTGCAACCCGTGAAAATAGGGTATTGTATTATGTGTTCTTGTACATGTCTGTGTGGAGTTTGATTCCAGGCCAGAGTTTCCAGCCTGCCCTAGCCTGTCTTGATCCTGCCCCCATGTTGATGACATCATCACTAATGGACTATATAAAGAGGAAGCAGAAGAAGAAGGAGGGTGTTGTTAGTAGTGGTGGTACTTGAGAGAGACTATAGTGTGGATGAATGTTTATATTTTATACATTTATGAAATAACTTGTGTGTGTGATGCGATTAGATGTTGTGTGGTCCTACCTTCAATGTTCACCTGGAGAGTATAACTGCCTTTACTTGTCCCGTCTACATAAAAAATGTTAAAAGTGTATGTTCCAGAGTCACTCATCTCTGCACTGGTTAGTATCATAGTTTTATTATCATTAACAAACTGCCATCTTGGTACACGTGGTGTTGGTGGGGAACTTTGGGTTTTTCTATATCTTAACATCAAACTAGTAAACTTTAGGTCAAACCCATCCTCCAGTGGCATTTGCAGGTGCAGTCGTTGTCCCACAGCTACATAACACGATTTAATTAGATTAAATCTACAGACATGATCCTGAAACAGTGAACCTGGAGAGGAAGAACAAATCATCAGCATTCTGTTATTATTGTAAACTGAAACAGACCTCTGATCTGTGTAAACTTCAAAACTCTGTGTTTATCTTAAACTTTAAAACAGTATCTTCAAGTGATTATCCAAGTAAATAATAAGTAAATAATCCAAGTGATTATTTACTTAGTCGTTACAATTTATTAATGATTAAAATGGCTATGTACAGTATGGCTACAGAATATATCAAATTGGACACAGGTTTAAAAAATAGGATCAGATTTAATATATATTAAAATATATTTTAGACAGTTTAGTGCCTTTGAAAGTCTTCACTTTCTTAGAATTTATTTTTTACTAAAATCTAAGTTTATTGAAGTTATTCACAGAAAAAAAATAATTCTCTACTTTTGAAGTGCAGGAAGTGTTCATTAAAAGCTGACTGATTTACTGCTATCTGATCTCACAGGTTTAAACTACATTTAGACCATTTCTCATTTCATAAAGCAGAAACTGTACAACTGCACATGTAGTAAATAAATGAATCATGCATTATTAGAGGATAAAACTTACCCATGACAACGTGGGTGTAAATCAACAGGACTCCAAAAATGACCTGTATTCTCATTTTGTCCAGAGAACAATCCTCTCTCTGTACTTGATGGAGATCTTGGACCTGAGTGCTGAACGACTACAAAAGCAAGATGGAGCTTCTTTTACAGAACTAATAATACTTTACTGAGAAACAGGAAGTTCCATACACCATCTACACCCCTTGACTTGAAAGTGATAAAGCGGCTCTGTGGTTTGTTCATCTTGTCTGAGGAAATATTTTACTCACTCATACAGTACATACATGATCATACAGGGTCTATAAACCTCTCATAACAGCCTGGTCCTTATTAGGTCTCATCATTGTGTTTCCCATTTCTCCCATGATCACGTTCTCCTGTGTTGGATTATCAGTTTAGTGCCACATCATTTAAGTTCCTGTTTTCTCATTGTGTCTTGGTCTTGTTACTGTTGATGCTACAGTGGGTCTCATCCTTGTCCTCATGTTTGTATCTTTTCATTCCTAGTGCTTTTGTTTAGAGTTGTCCTGCTTCATGTATTTACTGTAGTTCTTTTTGCACATTATAATAAATAGAATCTGCACTTACATCTGCCTTTGTTTGTAAGTATTACCCATCCATTTAATCCTGATATCCTGAGTTTGACATTTTGCATGTTTATTTCAGATAATGTAAAAATGATTAAAAATCAATGATTCATCATTTATTTCTTTATTTCTTCATTTAATTTTTTTATTTATTGGAACCAAACACTGCAATTGCTCTTCACCAGGAACACAAGCTGAGAGATTTTATAATTTTAGCATTTATTCAAAAGCATAATAACAGAGGATATGGAGAGTTACACCAATATGTTCTCCATTCATTATTACAATATAGATCAGCCAAGTTTCTGCCCATGAGTTAACAGGGGTGTAAAACCTCAGGTGTTAATTCTTAAGACACTTCTTAATTCTTAAGATATCACACACTCAAGAACGCACAATATCACACACACACACACACACACATGAACACAGTCAAACTGAACAAAATAATTTTTTGGCATCATTTCAAAGAAAACAAAAAGGAAATGTGCTCTATTCTTATCTAGTTTTAGATAATACTGTAATGAGTCTGTCTGTGTTTTCCTTTGTTTCTGTTTGCTGTCATTCCCTGCTGTTAATTGTTGGCCCCGCCCACTTATTTGTTACCATGGACATTAATTGCACTCAATCTATTCCCCAGGTGTTTTGTCCTAGTCTTTGATTGTCTCTGCCTTGTGATTGGTTCCTGTTCACTATATCTACTCTGTTTGTCCACTTCCCTGGTGTTAGTCGTTGGTGTAGTATGTTGTTTGGTTATGTTTCTTTCTCTTTCTCTGTTCCCCCGCCATAACAAATACAGTACATTGATAATAAAATGAACTTATTTGGCAATAAACACAATAATTTTTTTGAATATCATTTTATCAAATAATAGCCCATATAAATCAATTCCATGTAAAGTTTTAGACATAAACTGAAAATTCATTTAGAGCTAAACATTGACATTTTGATCATTTATTTCATTCGTGTAACATTTTAAAAAGATGGTAGAAAACAGCCTCATGAAAAACTGACCTTTCTTCTTTACAGTTTCTTTACAGCTTTTTTTTTTAAGAGAAGCTGAAATGTCGGTGTTAAAATATTTTAGCAACTCCGTGTGTGAGCTGCTTAGGAAGCTGCAGCTGTGTGGGTTCAACACTAAAAACTGTAACAAGAAATATCGGAAAAGCAAACGAAAAACAGTAGCAAAACGTATTTATATATATATATCCCAATTTACGGTACATTTAATAATTTTAAATATTATATACTGTAGACAGATATTTCTGCTTATTTATATTTAAACTTTTATTTCTAAACAAGAACAAAGATATTTGTTAAGATATTTTTGTTGTGCTGTGAGTACAGATTCAGTGATGAGTGTGGTGTGATGATGATGATGATGTGTGTGTGTGTGTGTGTGTGTGTGTGTGTGTGTGTGTGTGTGTGTGTGTGTGTGAGAGGGTTTTGGTAGTTCAAGTGGTTAAGGCTCAGGGTTATTAGGGCTCAAGCCTCAGCAACGCAACGCTGCAACTGTTGGGCCCTTAAACAAGGCCCTTAACCCTCCCTGCTCCAGGGTGCTGTTTCGTGACCTCAAATGACCCTGTGCTCTGACCTCAAATTCCAAAGCTGGGATTTGTGAAGAAAGAATTTCACTGTGCTGTAATGTATATGTGATAAAATAAAGGCTTTTTCATTAAAGTAAGTAACTAACACTATGAACACTGTTACAAAATACTATGAATTTAAAATGGCAACTGATGCATTACATTTAAATATGGAAACAAATTATAAATTCTTTAATGTCTTTTTTTGTACACATTTAATAGTGGTCAATGATGTGTAGTCTCTTACAGTCCTCTGCAATGTGTGTGTGTGTGTGTGTGTGTGTGTGTGTGTGTGTGTGTGTGTGTGTGTGTGTCTCTCTCTCTCTCTCTCTCTGTGCACATGCGCGTGTGGGCATGTAGTGAGGGTGTGAGTAAAAACTCTCTTTTTGTTTGTTTCTTCATGTTGTATGTTGTGTGATTTGAGTGAGCACTGAGTGGTGTGCAGCCAGTGGTGTAGTCTAGTTTTTTGTAGTGAGTATACTGTGATCCCCCCCCCCAGCCTCATACGCACCAATCCTAGAGCTACACCCCATAGGCACCACACTCACTAATGCATAAAATATGCATCTACATGTAATTTAGTGCATTATTAAAGACTGCTTATGTGTTATCAACATTCCAATTTATTATAAGCAACAAAAGACAGACAGCTGATAAAACCTGTGCTCCAGGTCCCATATTCATATAACATTTAAGGCTAAATGTAGCTCTTAAAGGTATAGTGTACCCAAAAATGAAAATTGTGTAGTTTCTTTCTTCTGTTTAACACAAAAGATAATATTTAGAAAAATAACACAATTTTCATTTTTGGGTGAACTATACCTGAGCTACATTTAGCCTTAAATGTTATATGAATATGGGACCTGGAGCACAGGTTTTATCAGCTGTCAATTTTCAATGTACATTTAAGAGTGAACAATAAACATTTGTTCAGTTTTATCATCAACATATATATTATGAACTGAATGAACAGGTAGTTTACAAAGCTTTCCAAATACATTTGTACTTGGGCTGTGGGTGAAACGTCACCCGAAGCTGCTGTAGCTTTAGGCGCAGGCTTCCGAAAACACTCAGAGTGTAGTTTGAGTCTGCTTTCGTTTCATATCTTCTTTTACATTAGTTAGTTAATTTCAAATTTGCGCCAAAAAACGAAAATCCCAATGGTCCAAAAACGTTAGTGATTCGCAATCGCAACCACAGTCTGTGTTAGACGGGGTGAATTTATGAATGAAAGTTCTGTCACAAAACGATATCGTTACGTATCCTCACACTTTTTAAGTGGGTATACAGAAATCCTTGGCCTGTCCTAGTGGGTATACGGAGTATACTTGCGTATCACGTAGACTACACCACTGTGTGTAGCAAGTAGTGTGTGTGTGTGTGTGTGTGTGTGTGTGTGTGTGTGTACGGTAGCGGCTTTTACAATCCTGACGCGAAAGCATGGGTTTAACACTAGTTTTGCTAAACCTGCGCAATTTTGCGTAAAATCCATGGACCTCACACCTACCAGCACCACTACAGCTCCATTGTTCTCCTCCTTTTTTTGTGCAAACGGCCCCATCACCTGTGTGGCCTGGCTCATTTGCATTTGTTCACTCAGAGTAGCTCAGATCCAAGGCAGGCCAAACCTCTGTCTGTGACGGAAACCTTCACGGCCTATCTATACAAAATAGTCTGTTTAATTTATATAAAAAAATTGTGTGCTAAGGTTTGTCATTGCCATAGTACATATCATATTTATACAACCCTTGTGCAGACCTGTGGTCTATTTGACTCATCTGGAAAGTTTAATGTGTCATAACTTGGGTTTCCTTCCACATATTTGCCTGAAATTTACCAGGATTGTTCCAAATTATGAACTTTGCAAGTAAAATTAATCTTGTCCTCCCGGGTCAATTTGACCCGGCCACATTTAGTGGGGCAATTGGTCACACTTTTGCCCTTTTCAGTGCAATGACCATACATACAGACACAAAAATGCACCCATAAAATGTCCACTAATACACGCACCCAAAACACACACACACACACAAATTGGGCATTGCATCTCATTAGGCCTCCAGAAAAAAAAAAAGCTACACATTTGTAAATATTTCACACTTTTGAAATGCCTTTGCCAAGCGGAGGGCAAAATATGATCTGCCGAAACACACACACACACACACACACACACACACACACACACACACACATGTTGTGTTTTCATATTCAAATCATATTTGTTTTCTCTCTTTTATTCATGAATTTAGTTGCTTCAGTCAGCTTTGACCTGGGGATGTTTGACATACACCAGCCAGTGGTTATCCAAAATAATATTTAATAATTTCTGCTTATTTTACTTAAAATCATGGCATAATATCATGAGGTTTATTGTTTATAAATTAAATATAATAAAAAGCATAAGAGGTGTAAAGGAAGTTTTATTCACAATAAATTCTGCCAAGTTTTTGAGTGGTGTGTGTGTGTGTGTGTGTGTGTGTGTGTGTGTGTGTGTGTGTGTGTGTGTGTGTGTGTAGCTTGTTTTTGGGTGATCAGATGGCATCTGGTAGGCAAAATAGACATAACAAGTGTAAAATGTTCAAAATGTAAGCTGATCACACAGAATGGAGATCATTGTAGAATTTTTACTTTATAAGCATTCAAGTCAATTTGACCTAGAAAAAACAGGTTTTATTATTTACTGACATTATAAATGGTCAAAATGGTTTCAAAACAATCTCCTGGCTTTCAAAGAGACAATGCCAAGAGATAGATTCATTTCAATCGCAACCAAGCCAGACAAATTTGGGATCAAGTTCTGGATGGCCACGGATTTGGAGACCAAATATGTCTGCAATGCATGTCCTTACTTGGGAAGGTACCCCGGTCACCCAGGGTCCAGCTTGTGCAGTGAAGGACAAGCGATTTCCTACTGCACTGGGCATTCCAATGTCCTCCTCTACCCACACAGTGCCACCTTTTGTCGTCTGGCTCAGACAGGGCTTCCCAGTACCACGGTGCATCTTCTGTGGAGGCATGTTGGGTTCTTGTTCCGTCTCAAAATTCACTTTTGGTGTTATAATTCATTGATGGCCAATGAAAATGAAATTACATCATTATATTCTGTATGTGTAAGAACATGTAAAAAGCCATGGACCATAACTTCACTCAACTTATGACATTTGTCTACAAACATACGTTGGAGACTGAAGTGTTAGCAAGTTTTCATTTTATTCATGTATTAGCAACTTTTCATTCTTTCACAAGTAAGGGATGTCTCATACACACTCCTCTTCATGTATTACACACACTCTTATTGTTCCAAACACACTCCTCTGCTAGGCAAAGGCATATCAAAAGTGTATCAAAAGGCATAATGAAATGCAATGCCCAATTTGTGTGTGTGTGTGTGTGTGTGTGTGTGTGTGTGTGTGTGTGTGTGTGTGTGTGTGTGTGTGTGTGTGTGTGCGTGCACATGTGTGCATGTGTGTGCACATGTGTGCATGTGTGTGTGTGGTGTGTGAGTGTGTGTTTTGTGTTCGTGTGTTAGTGGACATTTTATGTGTGCATTTTTGTGTCTGTATGTATGTTGATTGCGCTGAAAAGGGTAAAAGTGTGACCTATTTCCCCACTAAATGTGCCCGGGTCAAATTGACCCGGGAGGACAAGATTAATTTTACTTACAAAGTTCATAATTTGGAACAATCCTGGTAAATTTTAGGCAAATATGTGGAAGGAAACCCAAGTTATGACACATTAAACTTTCCAGATGAGTCAAATAGACCCCAGGTCTGCACAAGGGTTGTATAAATATGATATGTACTATGGCAATGACAAACCTTAGCACACAATTTTTTAATATAAACTAAACAGACTATTTTGTATAGATAGGCTGTGAAGTTTTCCGTCACAGACAGAGGTTTGGTCTGCCTTGGATCTGAGCTACTCTGAGTGAACAAATGCAAATGAGCCAGGCCTCACAGGTGATGGGGCCGTTTGCGCAACAAAAGGAGGGCTGAAGAACTGTGAAAATCTCAACAGGGGGGAATCACACCTTGGGACCTGCACCAGAAAATAAAAAATCCAGTATTTCTAGTGTTAAACTGTTACCGACTTGTAACCCCAGTTACAAAAGTTATTAAAATCTAATTATTTTTCATATTGAAGCCCTAAATATAGTTATTTTATGGTCATTGAATCAGCCAATGAAAAGAGAGTTTTAGTGTTGCGTTCGACCAATGATGTGTCTGAATACTGTTTGGTGCATTGCTTACTTCCTGGTTTCTCTCGCCCATGTAAGAGAGCGTCGGGTAGTGTGCACGTCCGACAGATAGAGAACAGACGTAATTAGAGAACTCTGGAGAAATTTGGGGTATAAATTACTTTAATATTGAGCATTTAATCAATATTGAGAGAATTTGAGATTAAAACCTCTTCAGAGTAACGGTTGAACAAGTTGAAACGGAATTTATCATCGGTTTTGGTCAGGTTTTTTTTTTGTTTGTTTGTTTTTTTTTGTTATGATTGTTTTGAAGTTGCATGATCCTTCGTCTCCTGTGCTGTGAATGCTGCGTGTTGGGGTGCTGGTTTACACACGTGCTACGGTAACGATAGCGCTTTCTGGAATCGTTTCAATTCTCCCTTTAATGGATGGAGTTGGGACTGGAGAGCCACGAGGAGTTTTCATCGAGTCGTAAATGTGTGAGATTTAACCCTTTCATTTCCAAACGGACTGTAAGCAAGTGAAACACGCAGTTACATTTTTCTTATTTTTCTTGTGGAGGAAATTCAACTTAAAGGAAAGACTAAGATACAATACTGTTTTGTAAAAGACTGGTTTACTGATTTGATGAATGTGATGTACATTTTAAATGTGCATGTGAGAGCTTACAGTGAATTTGTTTTGTTTTGTTTTGTTTTGGGTTATATGTTCAATTCTAAGTTTCAAGTCTAACATTTTGAAATAATCGTTATATGGACATTGAGAAGTGTTAATGTGAATTGACTTACCAGTGCTTTATTTTATTTTTTCCTGTATTAATGTGATTCAGGTGATTTACTTTCACAGAGTAAATTATATATTTATAGAAGGAAGATTTTGTTATACTGTTTACAATATAGCAACAGAACAATTATTTTGGTTTATTTTCTTAATTTCCTTTTCATGTCATGTTACGTGGCAATTCAATACATTTATCTATTTTCAGTTGAACTTAAGTGTGTGAGTGATTCATTGTTGTTGGAAGCTCCTGGTAGCTAAGCTCCCGGTAGCTAAGCTCCTGGTAGCTAAGCTCCCGGTAGCTAAGCTACTCGGCAGGAAGAGCATTGTTTCTGCTGCCCGCATGAACAAGGCTGTGGTGATGTTTGGATACGATTCACACAGTTGAGATTGTGGTCACTAAAGGGGTTGTAATTAAAGACACCCTGGTAAGACAAGCAGGTCAATGAAGGGAGCAGTGTACAGACAAAAAGTCAGGAAGAATTAAAACAGCAAGGAAGTAACACAGAAGAAGAAGAGGTCAAGAAGAAGAAGAGAAAATAACTGAGGCAGAAGCAGAACAGATGGAGACAGGAAAAGAAAATCCAAAAGTTGACGTTTAACAGAAAAGGGAGGCAGTCAGAAATCAAAGTAGTGAGGAGTCTGTAGCTACAGACAACACAGATCTGATCACAGATGATGTAGGTTTCACTGTGGTCAGATCAAACGGAACAGGTAAAAACAAATCATAAGCAGTCAAGAAGCAGTGATGGAGTCGGGCATTGACCAAGATACTAACACACAAACAGACAGTGATGAGGAAAAACAGGTACATATGAAGCTAAAGAGGTTAAAAGGTTTCTCCAAAAAACAAAGAATATGAAAGGAGTTAGAGTAGACCAGCACTTCCCTGACAAACAAAGCTTTGTGGATTTAGCCACAACCATAATAAAGGAAAAATGTAAACTGCCACAAGGGACATCACCAAGTAATCAAGAGAGCTGGAGATAGATATAGTGGAACTCCAGGCTTTATCTGAGTCCACAGGAAACAGAAGACATTTTGAAAACTGCAAAGCAAAAAAAGCTTTAATGGCGGATCTATTGGGCACAAAAGCAAAAGAAGCTCTCGTCCGTTCATGTTTTATAGGAATCAAAGAAATTGATGCCCCCTCACGGTTCATCTTCAGAATGGAGAAAAAGAATGGACAGAGCAGGTTCATGCACACACTATGCACAATAGATGGGCAACACAACACACTGTAAAGACATCAGACGGTATGCCACAAACTCTACAGAGATCTCTAAAGAGATCTGTACAAGAGTGAATACAGTGACAATGAAGAGCTGCTATAGAGATTTCACAGAGGACTACTAAAGGTTTCCCCAGAGGACAACGCTGGCCCGCTGGAAGGCCCGCTGGTTCTGGAAGAGCTGCAGGTCGCCGTGAACACAGTGGCGGGTGGAAAAGCACCTGGAATAGACGGTCTACCAGCAGAATTCTACAAGTTCTGGCAGGAACTGGGGGAGGATCTGCTGGAGGTACTCACTGAAAGCTGTGAAGAAATGTGTCTACCCCTGAGCAGCCGGAGAGCTGTAATTACACTTCTCCCCAAGAAAGGGGATCTACAGGACATTAAGAACTGGCGTCCAGTGTCACTGCTCTGCATGGACTACAAAATAATGTCCAAAGCACTGGCTAACCGTCTTTAGAGATGTCATGGACTCTATAACACAGGTTGACCAAACATACTGTTTGCCCAATAGATCCATCATTGATAACATTTCTCTGAATCGGGACATTTTGGCCGTCTCCAGCTCATTGGAAATTGACCTTGGACTGATTTCACTGGATCAAGAAAAAGCTTATGACAGGGTTGAGCACCAATACCTCTGGAAATCGCTAGAGACTTTTGGTCTCAACTCCAGTCTTATAGCAATGATAAAGGTGATGTACCAGGATGTTGGAAGTGTACTCAAGATCAACGGAGGGTTAAGTGCTTCATTTAATGTAAATCAGGGAATCAGACAAGGCTGTTCTTTATCGGATATTTTGTACACTTTATCAATTGGACTGTTTTTACACAGAATACAATTGTCATTAATGGTTTTATTCTTCCTGGTTTTAATGCTCCATATGTTTTATCTGCGTATGCAGATGTTATGTTTTTAGAACAAAATCAAAACACAATTAAGTTTTTAGAAAAAGTTGTTTCTGATTTTAGTCAAGTTTCCTCATCGAGACTCAACTGGAGAAAAAGTGAAGCTATTGCAATAGGAAATTGGACCTTCAGTTTAGAGGGCTGCATTGGGATTGGGCTCCCGCGGGACCCAACGCAAATCTCACGGGAGTGGGCGGTTTCACCTTTGCCCCGGGCAGGAGTGGGCGGTCAGAAAATTTAGCGGGAGATCCGTGGGACCTGGTGGGGTTTGGCGTGTAGCCTAATAATAAGAATGGAGTCAACACATGACGTTGAGAAGATGATTAGTATTAGCATTAGTATTAATTTATCTTATTTAAATGCAATCATGTTTAATTCTGTTATTCTGGACATTAGCCTGAACTAATAATTAGTCTGATCATTTGTATACAATCAAAATTTTCACAAGCTCTCAAGAAAAAATCCTCGGGAGTGGGCGGGAGTGGACACAAACATTGTGGGCGCAGGCGGTCCTGGTCAGAAATTCAGTAGGAGCGGGTGGGTGCAGGTTTTTAAAAACAGTCCCGTGCAGGGCTCTACTTCAGTTTACCAAAACTAGCAAGTGGACTAAAGTGGACAAAAGAATTCAGAAACATAGGGATTTATTTAAATGATGATAAGAAAAACTGGGACTGAGTAGTAGGAAAAATAGAAGGTAAACTAAAAAACTGGGAATGGATAAAACTGAACATGTCTCTAAGGGGGAGGGTACTGGTGGCCAACAATCTAGTAGCCTCAACACTGTGGCATCGCCTAGCTTAACTGTGGCCTTGTTGAAAAAATTTAAATAGCACTAGTCAACTTTGTATGGGACAAATTACACTGGGTTCCTCAGAGTGTTCTCTTCCTCCCTACGGAAGAAAGAAGGCAGGGCCTAGTAGACATCCGGAGCAGAAACACAACATTCTTTTTCTGATGTTTTCAATCAGAACAAAAATACCTTATCGGATCTGATTCTGTGATATGGAGAGATTTTATTTTGCAAAAAAATAAGTGGCTTAGTTGTGATCAAACTTTCTTTTTAATGAACCCAAGTGTTTTTAATGTTTCTAACATTTTCTAATTTCTAAAATCAAATTTTTACAAAAGTGTTTTTAAAGCATGGACTCTCAAAGCATGGATCCAAGGCGCTGTTGTCTCACTCTATTGGCTCCTAGAAGAGGAGGATGATTAGACAATAAATGATTAGACACTTCTGCAGGCCTCACACAAACTCTGCTGGCACAAAATTGCACAACTTTGAGGAGTCTAGTGGACGCTGCAATGGATTTCAAAGACACGAGAGCGGTGGCCAAGGAACTCAGGCTACGGTCACTGCGTTGTACTGAAATCAACGTCAACAAATAGATCGGCAAGTTGTCAAAAGTAATGTTTTTATTAAAGGAACACCACGAAGGGTTTGAAACACCAGATAAAGGCGATCCGTTCCCAGAACTGGAACTTTTACCAAAGCTTGATGGTTTTAATGGTTTGTACCTTGATTCAGACAAAGGACATGTTTTACCGATCTATGAAGCAAAAGGAAAAGAAATTTACAAATGTTGTGTAAAAACTGTAAATAAGAGAAAGTTGGATGGGAGGAAAGATACGGTGTGGAGGGACACTCTGGGTTTTAGATGACACTAAGCCGGCATGGAGAGTGTTTTATAAATATACACTTAGAAAGAGAGCAGCTGATTTACAGTGGAAAGATTTACAGTACATGGAGCAGTGGGGGTCAATGTTTTAATCTCTAAGTTAAATCCAGATGTTTTAAAGACATGTCCATTCCATACAGAAACAGAAACTGTTTTCACTGTTTTCACTGGTTTTTAAAATGCAAAAGACCCATAACCCTCTGTTTGAGCTACTAAAATTGTAGTATAATGTTATTTTATCTCTTTTGGTGAAACATGGACCCAGTTACGTTATATTTTTGGAATTGGGTATAAAAAATAGAAAAACAGAAATGGGAACTGATTTGCTAAAACCTTCATGGAAAACCTTTCCATAATATTAGGGAAAGGTGAAATGCTTGTGTTGACAGGATATGGCCAAAGCAAGATTTGATCCATGAAGGTTTTGCTCCCTGATTGTGTGCCTGAAGCTCTACTCTTACACTAGGTGGGCCTGGGTGAGGCAGTTTTGTAGTTGGGAAGAGCACAGAAGCATTAACTCCTGGCTCTAAGGGATCTAAGTTTGTATGACGGCCAATGCGTAAGGTGAGCAGATCTATCTGTATGGTTCTGGGCCTGGCAGCCAAAAGGCACCCTTCCAGGGCATGAACTGGTAGGGGCTGGGTTATGGTTAGGGTTAGGGGTTAGGGTTAGGGTTGACTATAACTATAGTCTCTCTCAAGATTTCTTTTTACATTTTAATATTTTTAATATAAATGAGGCTTCATTTAATTAAAATGCAGAAGTGTATACATAGTGATTTCTTGTGATCATTTCTTGTGTTTATTTGTTATGGTGTCTGTAGTAATTCATCCTAAGGTGTTTATCTCTAATATACAGCTCAGGTGTCCTCAGGGAATTGTCCTACAGCTGCTTGTTCCCGGAGGTCAAGGGGAGTTCTGCTGATGGAGACAACCTTCACTTCAGCTGGATTTCTGAATCAAAAACTCGGTTGGAGGACGACAACAAGACTCTCATACTGGATAAAAGCCATAAAGAAAATGTCACCTGTCATGTCAAATATCACGTCAGTCATGTCTACAATTCAACTGAACTGCCAAAATGTACCAGTGAGTCTGTCTTTTTTAAATAACATTAGAAAATATTTATTCTCTTTTTATACTTCTGTAAAGCTTCCTTGAGACAATGTCCATTGTTGAAGTGCTTATACACATACAGTAAATTTAATTGAAAATTATTAATAATGCAACAGTTACAGTAATTAACAGTCATCAGCATTAATGCCACTACTCCTACCCTGGTAAATACAAAGGTAAAACTGTGTCCTCAAAAGCTTTCATGTTTTAAACTTTAAATGGTTATATTCCTGAGAAATATTATATCCTGGGTTAACTGATGACATCGCTAACACTGCTATCCAGTGGCTTTTACCTAGTGACAACATCCCCTTTATATTTTAAGCCCACTGTAATGCTGTGATGTTACAGTGGGAACAATTTATCCATCCATCCATCCATCCATCCATCAATCCATCCATTTTCTACCGCTTATCCGGGGTCGGGTCACGGGGGCAGTAGTCTAAGCAGGGACAACAAGACTCCACTCTCCCCAGACACTTCCTCCAGCTCTTCCGGGGGAATACCGAGGCATTCCCAGGCCAGCCGAGAGACATAGTCCCTCCAGCGTGGGAGTCCCTCCTCCAGTTTGGACATGCCCGGAACACCTCCCCAGGGAGGCGTCCAAGAGGCATCCGAAACAGATGCCCGATCCACCTCAGCTGACCCCTCTCGATGTGGAAGAGCAGCGGCTCTACTCTGAGCTCCTCCCGAGTGACTGAGCTCTTCACCCTATCTCTAACCCTGCAGAGGAAACTCATTTTGGCCACCTGTATCCGGGATCTCTTCCTTTCGGTCATGACCCAATGGCTCTTTCTTCACCACAACAGATCGGTAAATTGACCGCATCACTGCAGAAGATACACCGATCCGCCAGTCAATCTCCCGCTCCATCCTTCCTTCACTTGTGAACAGGACGAAAGATACTTTAACTCCTTCACTTGAGGCTGGAGCTCTCCACCAACCTGAAAGGGGCAAGCCACCCTTTTCTGGCTGAGAACCATGGCCTCGGACTTGAAGGTGCTGATTCTCATCCACGCCGCTTCACACTCGGCTGCAAACGGTCCCAGTGCACGCTGAAGGTCCTGATTTGAAGAAGCCAACAGGACAACATCATCTGTAAAATGCAGAGACAAAATCCTGTGGTCCCCAAACCAGACTCTATCCGGCTCCCGACTGCACCTAGAAATCCTGTCCATATAAATTATGAACAGGACCGGTGACAAAGGGCAGCCCTGTTGGAGTGCAACATGTACTGGGAACATGTCTGACTTACTGCCGGCAATGAGAACCAAACTCCTGCTCCGGTCATATAGGGACCGGACATCCCTTAGCAGAGGGCCCCGGACCCCATACACCCAGAGCACCCCACACAGGTCACCACGAGGGACACAGTCTTCTCCAGATCCACAAAGCACATGTGGACTGGTTGGGCAAACTCCCATGAACCCTCCAGAAACCTGGTGAGGGTATAGAGATGGTCCAGTGTTCCACGACCAGGACAAAACCCGCATTGTTCCTCCTGCATCCTAGGTTCGACTATCGGCCGAATTCTCCTCTCCAGTACCCTGGCATAGATTTTTCCGGGGAGGCTGAGGAGTGTGATCCCCCTATAGTTGGAACACACCCTCCGGTCCCCCTTCTTAAACAGAGGGACCACCACCCCAGTCTGCCAGTCCAGAGGCACTGTCCCCAACCACCACGCGATGTTGCAGAGTCGTGTCAACCAAGACAGCCCCACAACATTCAAAGACTTAAGGTACTCAGGGCGGATCTCATCCACCCCCGGTGCCTTGCCACCAAGGAGCTCAAATACCTCAGTGACCTCAGCTTGGGGGATCGACGAGTCCACAACCGAGCCCTCCGCCTATGCTTCCTCAGTGGAAGACATGTTGGTAGGGTTGAGGAGATCCTCGATTTACTCCTTCCAACATCCGACGATGTCACCAGTCGAAGTCGGCAGATTCCTACTCCCACTGTAAAGAGTGTGCGCAGGGCACTGCTTCCCCCTCCTGAGACGCCGGACGGTTTGCCAGAATTTCTTCGCGGCCAACCCATAGTCCTTCTCCATGGCCTCACCAAACTCCTCCCAGACCCGAGTTTTTGCCTCTGCAACCACCCAGTCTGAAACTCGCTTGGCCCTCCAGTACCTTTCAGCTGCCTCCAGAGTCCCCCGAGCTAACCAGGCTCGATAGGACTCCTTCTTCAGCTTGACGACATCCCTGACTTCCGGGGTCCACCACCGGGTTTGGGGATTGCCGCCACGACAGGCACAGGAGACCATACGGCCACAGCTCCGTGCGGCTGCGTCGACAATGGAGGTGGAGAACATGTTCCACTCAGACTCAATGTCTCCAATCTCCCTCGGGATCTGGTTGAAGCTCTGCCGGAGGTGAGAGTTGAAAATATCTCTGACAGGAGACTCTGCCAAACGTTCCCAGCGGACCCTCACAGTATGTTTGGGTCTGCCAAGTCTGTCCAACTTCCTCCCCTGCCATCGGACCCAACTCACCACCAGGTGGTGATCAGTTGACAGCTCCGCCCCTCTCTTTACCCGAGTGTCCGAGACATACGGCCGGAGGTCAGATGAAACAACCATAAAGTCGATCATTGACTTCCGACCTAGGGTGTCCTGGTGCCAACACAATTTAATAAAATATTAAATATTTTTGAAATGTAAATCGAAATTTTAAGTACTATGTACTGAATGTGTGAATGCTGAAATAAAATCTGTTTGAGTTATTTTTAATGATTTTAGTATTTTTTTAATGTAACTCACCTACACACTCATTTGTTCTAAACTGATCTATTGTCTGTATATACTGTAGCATACAGTTAAGGAGGAACAGTGACAGGAAGAATGTCATCATCAAGAAGGGCAACCATTGACAACAAACATATGCCCTTTAAAATGTCTAAACTGTCTAGGGTGTGTGTCTGTGTGTGTCTGTGTGTGTGTGTGTGTGTGTGTGTGTGTGTGTGTGTGTGTGTGTGTGCGCGTGCGTGTGCCCTGCCATGGGTTATTACCTCATCCAGACTGTCCACCATCTTGAGTCCCCTGGGAAAGGCTCCTGCTTAAGAGTCCAGGGTTTACTAATCTACCCCAGTTACTGCAATATGTTATTTGCAAAGCATCTTAACCCTAAAAAGAGCTCAAAAGGATCAAAAAGTCTTAGGAGTAATGAGGAGTACTTTTAAGAGGCTTTAAGTGTTTCTTCAGCAGAAGGGAAAATGGTCAAAAGGTGAAGAAGGAGAAGAAATGTACAATATTTAATACTGATACATGCTACAGATTAGATCATGTAGGGATTGTTTTTGTGAAAAATCATATTAGAGATAACATCTATAATATATTCTACAATTCCTACATGATATAGCCTCAAATATCTTAACATAGAGACAAAGTGAAGGTTATAATAGACCAAAGATCTTCTTCTTTTTTTTTATTGGACAACCAATCACAGTCTTTAAAAGAATGTGTCATACCTAGTAACAGTGTTTAGTCCCGCCTCCTCTATAAGATAAACGTTTGGATTTTCCTTGGTCAGAGTTGCACTGAGATTGGTCTTGAATCACTCTTAAGATAAGATTCCTAGTTAGATTTTTTAAGCTAAATTAGAGATCATTCGTAGAATATTTATCAATATGGCCCCTGATTCCTATGGTTGCACTTCTGAATAACTGCTAAAGTGAGTGTGCTGCTGAAGACTAGAGACCTAGCAAAGGACCAAACTGTCCCAAGCCATCAGAGAAGCAAGCACACACAAGCCCAGAAAATCCACATCCACTTCCAGGACAGCGGAGAAACCCAGCGCATGTGGCATACAGGTGATCATGAACTACAAGACCACTTCACCTGCCTGTGATTGTAATGCCTCCCTCCCAGATGCACTGAATGACTTCTACACTCAGTTGCGGAACAATGTAGCAGGAAGGAAGACCATGTTTTGAAAACTGCTCTTAGGAGCTTGTCATGAGGCACACCAAAACCCAGTTTACCACCCTCACTGGACCCCCCACAGTTTGCGTATCGTTCAAACCACTCTATGGATGACGCCATTGCCTCAGCCTATCATGTAGCCCTCACCCACCTGGACAGTATAGACACTTACAGTATAGACAATCATCCCTCAGCACCTAATTGAGAATATGAGCCTGCTGGGACTGAACACCTTCCTGTGCAACTCTGTCAGGAACAGCATCTCTAGCACAACCCCACTGAGTACTGGGGCCCCTCAGGGCTGCATGCTCAGCCCACTGATCTTCACCTTGCTGACTCACGACTGTGCAGCAATGCCCAGATCGAACCATATCATTAAGTTCGCCGATGACACGACTGTGGTGGGTCTCATTAGCAAGAACGATGAGTCAGCATACAGAGAGGAGGTGCAACCGCTAACTGCCTGATGTAGAGCCAACAACCTGTCTCTGAATGTTGATAAAACTAAGACATGGTTGTTGACTTCAGGAGAGCACAGAGCGACCAATCTAAACTGAACATTGCCGGATCATCTGCAGAGATTGTCATGAGCCCCAAATTTCTTGGTGTTCATCTAGCGGAGAACTTCACCTGGTCAATCAACACCAGCTTCATCAGCAAGAAAGCCCAGCAGCATCTATTACAAAGTCTGAGAAAAGCCCATCTCCCGCCCCATCCTTACTACGTTCTACAGGACCACTGAAAGCATTCTGAGCAGCTGCAAAACTGTCTGGTTTGGGAACCGCACCATCCTGGATCGCATGTCCCTGCAGAGGATATTGAGGACAGCTAAGAAGATCATTGGAGTCTCTTTTCCTTCTATCATGGACATTTGCACAACACACTGCATCTGCAAAGCCAACAGCATTGTGGATGACCACACTGAACTGAACTGTACCGAGCACAATGCACACACACACACACACACACACACACACACACACACACACACACACACACACACACACACACACAATCAACTGTATGGACTGCAATGACCCACACCAAATACACACTCCAATTTACATCCATGTCTACAGCACCATCATAACAAACTGTTTATGTGCGGTTTTGCACATATTTTTTTGCTCTTTGCACATCCTGAAAAATGGGTTTTATTTCAGCATTTACACACTCATTACATTGCTTTTGTTGTGTTATGTTTGCTATTAAGAGGAACGACACAGACAACCATTTCACTGCAGAGTCTTTACTGACGAGTGCTTCAGATCTCGCTTTCCATTACACTGTTCCCTGCTCCAATCAGCGCTCTCTCCACACATAGAGAAAATACAGTAATGCATGGAATAGATTTGCATAACAAAATACATTACATTTCCTCCCCCATAGTTTTGAACTCCTTAACATTTAAACAATTTGCAACAGTGTGACTACCAAAAGGTTTTTATTTATTTATTTATTTATTTATTTTACAGAACATACCTTGTATACAAATGGTTAGAACGTCTTATGATTAAGAACCATTAATCAGTCCATAACTACAGATCTAATATGTTAGGTGCTTTTCTCTGACGAAGTGGATATCTTCTTTCAGGACTGGGAACTGTCCCTTTTTCCACCGGAGCATATGGATGGGTAACGCTGGAATTGCCCTTGTCACTCACATCTGGAGCAAAGTCATTGGCTATTGTACTGCCCATAGTATCCGTCCTGTCCTGTACATTAGATGACACCAGATGATCCACATGTACCTTCACACTACGATCTCCGACTTGCACTTTTTATGTGAGAGGTCCATGCTTGAACAAGATGACACTTGGAAGCCAAGCACGATTTGAGTGTCGACAGTCCTGCACCATGACCTTCTGACCAGCTTCGAAGGACCTGAGCTTTCTGGAAGGGGCGTCGTGAGCACGTTTTTGCTGTGCTTGATGTTTACAGATGATGCAAATGCTTGATGTCTGCAGGTGACTGCAGACTGCTTGATGTCTGCAGGTGACTGCAGACTGCTTGATGTCTGCAGGTGACTGCAGACTGCTTGATGTCTGCAGGTGACTGCAGATGTATCTGGTTTTAGCAGTGTGAGATGGATACGAGGCTGTCTTTTCAGAAACAGTTCAGCAGGTGTTCGCTCTTTTACTGTATGGGGAGTGTTGCGGTAGGTTACCAGAAAACGAGCCAGGCATAGATGAGGTGCTACAGATTGTGCTCGTAACCTTTCCCATGCTTTTTTGAAGGTTTGTACCATCCTTTCAGCTTGACCGTTTGTAGCTGGATGATAAGGAGGAGACAGAACATGACAAACACCATTGTTCCTTAGGAACTCTTCAAACTCCCTAGAGGTGAACGGAGGGCAATTGACCGATACCAGCTCTTTTGGGAATCTATAGGAAGCCCAGAGATGACGCAAGAGGTTTATGGTCTTCTCTGCATTTGTTAGCTGTGTAGGAAAGATTTCCACCCATTTTGAATGAACATCCACAATCACTAAGAAGTGTTGCGTGTCTATTGCAGCATAGTCTATGTGAATGCGCTTCCAGGGTGTTGTTGGCCAGGACCATGGGTGAAGAGGAGCACAGGGTGGTTGGTTTCGCCCCAACTCACATGGAGCGCACTTACTCACAAATTTCTGAATGTCTTGGTCGAGACCCGGCCACCAGAGGTATCCTCTTGCCAGTGCCTTCATTCTTATTATGCCTAGGTGACCCTCATGCAGCTCAGACAACAGTCTTTCCCTATACTTTGGGTGAATGATAACTCTCGAGCCCCACAGGATACATCCCTGGTCTGTTGAGAGCTGGTCTTTTCTTACCAGGAACGGTTTCAGATGCTCATCTGTGACATGATTGGGCCATCCAGACAAAGTTAGGTCCAACACTTTTGATAGCAAACTCTCCTAGTTTCAGTGGAAATGTCTTTTGCACAGATGGGCAATTCATCTATGTGGGAGACTTGAAACACCATCTCCTCTTCCCCTCCTGCCGAGATTTGCTCACACGGCAATCTAGACAATGCATCCACGTTTGCATGATCAGAAGAGCATCTGTACTCTATGTCATAATCATAGGCCAACAAAGTCAAAGCCCAAAGCTGCATACGGAGGGCAGCTAGTGTTGGAATGGCAGATTTGAGGCCTAGAATTGCAAGAAGGGGTTTATGATCCGTTAGCAGATTGAACTTTCGGCCATACAGACACTTGTGAAACTTTTTTACTCCAAAGACTATGCTCAGGGTCTCTTTCTCAATCTGCGCATAGTTTATTTCACTTGCTGTCAGAGTCCTAGATGCAAACGGAATTGGATGTTCTTCCCCTAAAGGTAGCACATGTGAGATAACTGCGCCGATGCCATAGGGAGAGGCGTCACAGGCTAGTGGCTTTTTGGGATCATAGTGAGCTAACCACTTGACAACAGTTGTTGTTTACAGGCGTTGAAAGCTTGAGCACACTGCAAAGACCACTGCCAATTTACATTGGCCTGCAACAGTTGGTGGAGTGGGTGCAAAAGTGTGGAAAGATTTGCTACAAACTTTCCATAGTAGTTCAGAAGTCCCAGAAAGGAACGTAATTCTGAGACATTGGTTGGAGCAGGGGCCTTCACAATCGCTTCCACCTTGCTTTCCATTGGATGCACTCCTTTTTCATCAATCTTGAACCCCAAGTATTCTACTGTCTTACAGAGGAATTCACATTTTGATTTCTTCACCCTTATTCCATGTTGTTGCAGTCGTGACAGTACTTTATCCAGTACTTCCAAATGTTCCTCAGGAGAAGACGCAGAGACCAGAATATCATCCATAAAACATACTACATTCTGAAGTCCCTGTAGGATTTGGTCCATTGTGTGTTGGAAAATTGCAGGTGCTGTGGAAATTCCATAGGCCAGACGATGGTACTTAAACAAGCCTTTGTGCATGTTTATGGTAAGGTACTGCTTAGATTCAGTGTCCAATTCCAGCTGCTGATATGCAAAAGACAGATCAATTTTGCTGAAAACTTTTCCCCCAGCCAGTGTGGCAAAAAGATCCTCCACGTTAGGTAGCGGATATTCCTCTGCAAGAATGCATTTGTTCACCATGACTTTTGTTGTGAGCCAGCGGCATGCAAGAGATGTTATCAGACACTGGCATGTACGGGATGGAGTTACAGGACTCTACATACCTGATACTGGTTTTCTTAATACTGGTTCTCAGCAAATAAATAATAATAAATATCAAGGTACACCACGACCAATTATTAACTTATCCGTCAATAGACAGACGGACATAAATAATACAAAGAGAAGGAGAAATAGGGAAAGAAAAGCTAAACGTAAGGGGAAGAAACAAAGAAAGATTGATGTAAAAATCCAAAAGGCTGAAGAATTGGTTGAAGAGTAGAAAGATTTGAATATGAGTGTTTAAAAGAAGACACAGAGGGATGACGCTGTACCTAGACAGCTGGAAGAAGATTCCAAAATAAAAAAGAAGACTATAATGCATTATGTGTTATGTTTTATTTTCAGAATATTCAAGAAAAATTCTGAAATGCTTTTCTTTAACTTGTATCCTCATATAATAGAGTTATTAGAGTATTATAATCATGTTTCCTCATATAATAGAGTTGATTAGATTAATCTTGTGTATTTTACTGTAAACCTTCTAGTAATGAATGCTTATAAATCCTACTGTGTTTTACTGAGAGTATCTGCACACAAGTGTTTCAAGGCCTGTTGTTGAAAGTGAAGCCTTCTGTGTATTCGCATGGAGTAATCTGCACGCCCAGTGTTTTATAGCTTGCTGTCAAATTCCACGGCAAGAGAAAACTTCAGTTCTATATAATCACAGCCTGAGAAGTTGCAGGAAGTATGACCATATATAGAAGTGTTAACCGTGAGGTTAGAAAAGAAAAGACATTAGCAGTGCACACAAAGTCGGCTGGTGAGATATGTTTGGGAAACCGAGAAGTATTTATGAAATAAGATGGTAGCCGTCTAAAAGGCACAAAGCCAACCAAACCTGACAGCCAAATCTATCTGGCCACCTGCCTTGAATCACATTGAGTGTGCATTCTATTGTAAGCAGCCTTAGTGCATGTTATACTTTAGGTGGATCCTTTACTTTTGTTTTGTTTTGTTTTGTTGTTGTTTTTGTTGTTAATTACGAACAGTGAATGTCAACAGACAGGCTTTTACCTTCGTGGCTGTTGTAATCATTTCGTCCTCTAGATGTCGCCCTGCTTCAACGAGCCTCTATGCACTTTCGTTCAACTCGCAACAGTTCACTTTCCTCTTCTATACAGTTTTTTTCTTGGAGTTTTTCTTGCTCATTCTATGCACTGGGGCATCCTATCTCATCCTCGTCGCAACTGTTATGTTTGCTATTAAGAGGAACGACACGGACAACTATTTCACTGCAGAGTCTTTACTGACGAGTGCTTCAGATCTCGCTCTCCATTACACTGTTCCCTGCTCCAATCAGCGCTCTCTCCACACACGGAGAAAATACCGTAATGCATGGAATAGATTCGCATAACAAAATACATGTTACATCAAAGCATTACATTGTGGTTAGAAAATTAGAAGTAAAACATAAAAAAATACAATACCTTACAATACCTCATGTAACTGCTGCTTTGATACTAATGTGTTCCTTCCAGTATTTCTGCACACGTAATATTGATTGAACATACAGTATTTACACTGTTTTTGTGTATTGTCTTTTGTGTATTGTGTATTTATATGACAATAAAAGCTCCTTAACTTGACTTGGTGACGTTCTTCCTGTCACTGATCCTCCTTAACTGTATGCTACAGTATGTAGAGACAATAGAACAGTCTAGAACACATCAGTGTGTAGGTTTTATTTCAACATTTACACATTCATTACATAGACTTAGGCTTAGATTTACAACTTTAATATTGTATTAAATTTAATCCTTTGAAGCATCAAAGCATTACATTTTTTTTAGAATATTAGAAGTAAAACAAACAAAATTAGCAATCAGTATGATATATGAATAATGAGGCTGAATTAATATATTTTTTTAAACAGCAAATAATCCAAAACAGAGAGCAATAGCAAGGTCGGTAAGCAGATAGCACTGTTACACTGTTATGGTAATGGTTACAGTTTTCTCAGGTTTTAGTCTGGATGAGAC
This sequence comes from Tachysurus fulvidraco, assembly GCF_022655615.1. Lineage (NCBI taxonomy): Eukaryota > Metazoa > Chordata > Actinopteri > Siluriformes > Bagridae > Tachysurus > Tachysurus fulvidraco. The sequence continues at coordinate 5,289,713 of NC_062532.1, forward strand.
AGAGAGCGATGCCTGCTCATATAGAGGAGATCAGCCACAGGCTGCCTCTTCTAATCCTTGTTCAGGGTTACAGAGCTTCCTGGTCCTGGCTTTTCTGATGGAAAAAATAAAGCTCAGTTGATCAGCTTTAGACAATCCATCAGTTTTAGACTTTCAGGTTTCTAGTTGTTCCTGGTCTTCTGTTTTTACATATTTACAAATACTTTAAATTCAAATACGGACTTTGGTAATATGTTAATTTTCCAAGCAAACAAGTATTAAAGTCTTACTCTCTGGTGTCCTCTGTTTCCTGGAGATTATGGGGTAAATGTACAGTGTGCCCACTAACACAGACAGCAGGATGATGACCTCAAAGAGCCACATGAGCACAAACACAATCATGAAATCTGAGAGAGAGGGAGAGAGAGAGAGAGAGAGAGAGAGAGAGAGAGAGAGAGAGAGAGAGAGAGAGAGAGAGAGAGAGAGAGAGAGAGAGATAGCACAACTGCTCATATACTGTAAAGTAGACCATGAAGTAAAATCAACACAGACAGCATGGGCTAATTAACACAATGTCCAATTTAATAGGAACACCTGGAAATATGTTTCAGCAGCACAGCAGGTAAAGGACATCTCTTAATGTTCACCTATTGGTCTTTATGAATTTAACCATGGCATTGTTTTCAAACCGGATGAGAGACTTAGAGACTGTTGTATGTAAAATTCCCATCAAGATCTGCAGTTAATGCAAGATTAAGATTAAGATATAGAAAAACTCAAAATTCCCCAACAAACACCACGTCTCTCAAGATGGCAGTTTGTTAATGATAATAAAACTATGATACTAACCAGTGCAGAGAGGAGCGAGTCTGGAACATACACTTTAAACATCTTTGATGTAGACGGGAGAAGTAAAGGCAGTTCTACTCTCCAGGTGAACAGTGAAGGTAGGACCACACAACCTCTAATCACATCACACAGCACACTACAAGTTATTTCATAAATGTACACATTCATCCACACTATTGTCTAACTATTTTTAACGCAACAATAAAAGTCAAAGAAATCAAACACATGATTGGCTGATTAGATAACTTCATGAATGTCTACAGGTGTTTCTAATAAAGTGGATGGTGCAGGGAAGTAAGAATCACTGCACAATAGTGTTAGTGATATTTATTATTAAAGGTTTTACAGTATTAGTTTCATTTGTTACTGCTCATTTTAAGCAGATCAAGTAAAATCAACACAGACAGCTTGGGCTAACTAGATTTGTAAAAGTTCGTCATGAGAAACTTTGATGTTGGCTTTGACGGTGCAAGTATTTGCAAAGGCCGGTGATTTTTGGAGGCGAGTGGAAATAAGGGTCTGTGTTTCTTTTGGAGGCAAGTGGACAGAAGGATAGGGTGCCAAAACTTTTGGAGGCAAGTGGAGACGAGCATGTGACATCATCCGAGTACTCCTGAGGATGTTCCCCTCATTGGTCTGAGTGTTTTGATATATCACATGCCCATGTTGTGCAAACTATTTTCATGTGATGTCAGGTGATGTAATCAGAATACCCATGAGGAAGTTCCCCTCATTTTTCTGAGTGTTTTGATATGTCACATGTCCATGTTGTAAAAAGTTTTTTGATTTTGCATATTTTGGGAGCGGGGCTGCGGCACAACCGAAAGGCCAGTCGATACACCAAATTAAACTTTGTTCAGAGTATCACACTAAAGGAGCCGGTCGAGTTTGGTGTAGATAGTTCGAAAGCTTGCCGAGTTATAAATCTCCAAAGTTTATAATGTAGTCTATGGGAAAAAAGGCCAATTTGAGACCCGGTACCGGAAGTACCGGAACTCAGATCGCTTAGAAAAGTAATATCAACAAACATCAGACCAGGGTCTACAACATATCCAAATTTGGTGTATGTGGCTCGAAAGCCCTAGCAGGAGTTACTCTTGATAAATTTTTGTCTAAGCTTAAATAGGAAAACAGAATGTTGGCTTCTACAAAACCAACATAAAAAAACACAGTCCACTTTAATAGGAACACCTGGAAATACTGTATGTGTCAGCAGCGCACCAGGTAAAGAACATGTTCACCTATTGATCTCTATGACTTTTCCATGGCATGAATGTTGGGTTGAAACATTGTTTTTACACCTTTATGAGAGACGTAGAGACTGTTGTATGTAAAATTCCCACAAGATCTGCAGTTTATGCAGCTCATCTGGTACCATCAACAATGCAACAATTAAAGTCAAAGAAATCAAACACATGATTGGCTGATTAGATAACTTCATGAATGTCTACAGGTGTTTCTAATAAAGTGGACAGTGCAGGAAAGTAAGAAGCCATAACAATCAAACACATAATTAAACCAAAAATTATCAGAGGAGATAAAAAAAACTGCAACAATCACTCAAATATATATGTGAGAAATAAACATGTAAGTGTCTAACAACATTAAAAGCCTAGATTGTTTTATGTTGTTTGGTTAATATGTACATTACAAGTTATTTTATAAATGTATAAAAAATAAACATTCATCAGCATTCTGTTAATATTATTGCAAACTGAAACACACCACTGATCTGTATAAACTTCAAAACTGTCAGTTTTTATTTTCTCAGTTGATTTACTTATTTTAATTGAATATAGAAAAAATAACAATCAATACAGATAACGGCATCAGTGATAAAGATTTGTCTAGCCAAATATTGTTTGACTGATGAAGGCATTCAATGATAAAAAATATATATTTTACACGACTGATGAGATGTTTGTGAGTGGGATTAGTCCAAAATGTTGGTGTGAGTGTGTGGGGTTAATCACTAATGTCTGTGTGAGTGTGTGGGGTTAATCACTAATGTCTGTGTGAGTGCGTGGGGTTAATCACTAATGTCTGTGTGAGTGTGTGGGGTTAATCACTAATGTCTGTGTGAGTGTGTGGGGTTAATCACTAATGTCTGTGGATGAGTAAAGAGAATTACTCAGTAGTGTCTGTTAAAAGTGGGAGTTAAACCTCATAGAGGAGCAACAATGAGAAATCAAATATTATGAAGGAGCAGGTGGGATTATTTAAGACTTTATGACAGGCAGGATTTGTCAAGGCTGTCCTCAGGATGTTTCTGGGATCTGTGTTTATAAACTGCTGCATTGGAATTTTGTTCATCAAATCATTCTTGCCAGGGCCAGTGGGGGCTCAACTGTTTAAGGCTCTGGGTTGTTGATCGGAGGATCGGGGTACAAGGCCCAGCACAGCCAAGCTGCCACTGCTGAGCCCTTGAGAAAGGCCATCAACCTTCCCTGCTCCAGGGGTGCTGTAGCATAGCTGCCCCTGCACTCTGACCCCAACCTCCTCAGTTGGGCTATGTGAAGAAAAGAATTCCACTGTGCTGTAATGTATATGTGGCGATAATAAAGGCTTCTATGCCCTATTCTATTCTTTATAAAAGACAGACTCACCAATGCATTGGTGGAGTTCAGCAGTATCGTGGTCACGGCTGACATGATTTTCTACATGGCAGGTGATGTTTCCTTGATGGTCTTGTTCCAGTGTGACAGTGCTGGTCCCGTTCTCCAGTTGAGGGAGTGTGTTAAAGTCAGAAGTCCAGCTGAAGTGAAGGTTGTCTCCATCAGCAGAACAGAACACTTTCCAGACCTCAGAGAACAAGCAGCTGTAGGACACTTTCACTGAGGACACCTGAGCTGTAGATTAGAGATAAAAACCTCAGAATAAATTACTAAACACATTATCAAAGCAGAAATACAAGAACAAATCAGAAACACATGAAGATAATCTCAAATCAGAAAGAAGTAGAGGAACAATGAATTTATCTTGAGAGCTTCTTTACTGTCTGTTAAAGTTTTAAATTCTAACCTCAAAAATCCTGGATTTTTGTAAAAGTACACATGAACATATCTGCATTTTTAATTAGATGGAACCTCATTTGCATAAATAAATATGAAAACATAATATAAAGAGAGAGACTATAGTGTGGATGAATGTTTATATTTTATACATTTATAAAATACCTTGTAGTGTGCTGTGTGATGTGATTAGAGGTTGTGTGGTCCTACCTTCAATGTTCACCTGGAGAGTATAACTGCCTTTACTTCTCCCGTCTCTGTCATCAAAGATGTTTAAAGTGTATGTTCCAGAGTCGTTCCTCTCTGCACTGGTTAGTATCATAGTTTTATTATCATTAACAAACTGCCATCTTGGGAAACGTGGTGTTGGTGGGGAACTTTGGGTTTTTCTATATCTTAAGATTAAACTAGTGGTCTTTAGGTCAAACCCATCCTCCTTGGGCATTTGCAGGTGCAGTCGTTGTCCCACAGCTACATGACACGGATTACTCTGAGTAAATCTACAGAGATCATGATCCTGAAACAGTGAACCTGCAGAGGAAGAAAAATCATCAGCATTCTGTTAATATTATTGTAAACTGAAACACATCTCTGATCTGTGTAAACTTCAAAACTCTGTGTTTATCTTCTCCGACTGATTTACTTGTTTGCTGGATTTTATTTGGAAAAAATGGCATCAGTGATTACGCGATAAATAAATATTTCAGCAAACTCTTGGCTTTTATTTAAAATTCTGTTCACCATTAAATTAGCATTATTCACCAAAATCATCTAAAGACTCAAATTTACTTATATACAAAATACAAAGAGTTATATTATATTATATGATATTATATCCTTCATCAAATCATTCTTTATAAAAGACAGACTCACCAATACATTGATGGAGTTTAACGGTATCGTGGTCACGGCTGACGTTATTTTCTACATGGCAGGTGATGTTTCCTTGATGGTCTTGTTCCAGTGTGACAGTGCTGGTCCCGTTCTCCAGTTGAGGGAGTGTGTTAAAGTCAGAAGTCCAGCTGAAGTGAAGTTTGTCTCCAGCAGCAGAACAGAACACTTTCAAGACTTCAAAGGCCACGCAGATGCCGATCATATTCACTGAGGACACCTGAGCTGTAGATTAGAGATAAACACCTCAGAATAAATTCTAAACAAATTATCAAAGCAGAAATACAAGAATAAATCAGAAACACAGCAAAGTAATCTCATAAATATATATGGCAAAATAAGAAATAATTTCTAACAACATTAAATGACAATTTTTTTTGTTAATCTGATAAGTATGTACTGTAAGTATTTCTACATTTTTAATTAGATGGAACCTCATTTACATAAATATATATGAAAGCATAAAACAAAAACTTGATAGAGACAATAGTGTGGATAAATGTGTATATTTTATACATTTATGAAATAACTTGTAGTGTGCTGTGTGATGTGATTAGAGGTTGTGTGGTCCTACCTTCAATGTTCACCTGGAGAGTACAATTACCTTTACTTCTCCCGTTTACATCAAAGTTGTTTAAAGTGTATGTTCCAGAGTCGCTCCTCTCTGCTTCGGTTAGTATCATAGTTTTATTATCATTAACAAACTGCCATCCTGAGAGACGTGGTGTTGGTGGGGAACTTTGGGTTTTTCTATATCTTAAAATTAACAAGGTGGACAATAGGTCAAACCCATCCTCCAGCGGCATTTGCAGGTGCAGTCGTTGTCCCACAGCTACATAACACTGATTACTCTGATTAAATCTACAGACAACATGATCCTGAAACAGTGAACCTGCAGAGGAAGGAAAAAAATCATCAGCATTCTGTTAATATTATTGTAAACTGAAACACACCTCTGATCTGTGTAAACTTTAAAACAGCATCTTCTCCAAGTGATTATTCACATATGTAATATGAATATACTTATATATAATCTTAAGTGATTGTATTTGTAATACTTTTATTTTGACAAGTAATCCAACTTGCATTCCCAGAAGTACATCAGTAGAGAGAGAGAGAGAGAGAGAGAGAGAGAGAGAGAGAGAGCTCATGGCGAGTGTAGTGTTGTGTTTTGTGAAGCTTGTGCGATAAAGATACTTCAACGAAGATTATCGAGGTTTAGAGTATTGAAGACAACAGTACTAAGTTACAGTGTTTATAGTGACCCGCGTTCTTTAGTATAATGGAGGTTTTATTAGTATTTGTTCCTACAAGATGTGTTAGCAGTTAGCATGACGCCGTGACATATCGTCAATGTCGTTGTCGTTAAACACAGTCGATAAAATTTATCTTTATTATTTATTTTAAAATGGCAGGGAAATCTTTCTAACATCACAGTTGATTAAAGGATAAATGATAGTTCAGAAAACTGTTGTGCAAGTGTTTCTCTGAGGTAGAATTTTTCTACCAACATCATCCAAAGTCTATTTTACAAATAATGCAAAATTGCATGACATAGTTAATGCACCATTTGCATGAAAACACAGAAAATAAAGACCCCCAAAAAATGTGAGAAAGGAGCTTTGGAGAAATATAGAAAAACAATGTTTAAAAGAAAATTTATATTTATCTCTATTAAACCAGTCTGGCTGTAAAGCAGCACATTCGACACAGACAGCCCAGAGTTAATGTATTCAATGGTAGAGACTTAAAAGCACTTTTGTACATCGCTCTGGATAAGTGTGTCTGTCACATGCTGTAAATGTAAATGTAATTAATGGAAAAGAAAATTGGACACAGGGTTAAACAATAGGGTCAGATTTATAATATGTTAAAATATATATTACACAGTTTAGTGCCTTTGGAAGTCTTCAATTTCTTAGAATTTATTCACGTTTTGATGAAGTCATTCACAGAAAGAAAAAAAAAACCATTCTCTACTTTTGAAGTGCAGGAAGTTTTCATTAAAAGCTGACCGATTTACTGATATCTGATCTCACAGGTTTAAACTACATTTAGACCATTTCTCATTTCATAAAGCAGAAACTGTACAACTGCACATGTAGTAAATAAAGGAATCATGCATTATTAAAGGATAAAACTTACCCATGACAACGTGGGTGTAAATCAACAGGACTCCAAAAATGACCTGTATTCTCATTTTGTCCAGAGAACAATCCTCTCTCTGTACTTGATGGAGATCTTGGACCTGAGTGATGAACGACTACAAAAGCAAGATGGAGCTTCTTTTACAGAACTAATAATACTTTACTGAGAAACAGGAAGTTCCATACACTATCTACATCCCTTGACTTGAACGTGGTAAAGCAGCGCTGTGGTTTGTTTATCTTGTCTGTGGAAATATTTTTTTTCGCTTATACTTAAAGTACATGATCATACAGGGTCTATAAACCTCTCATAGCAGCCTGGTCTTTTTTAGGTCTCATCATTGTTGTGTTTCCCATTTCCCCAATGATCACGCTCACCTGTGTTGGATTATAACTTTAGTGCCACATCATTTAAGTTATAGTTCTATAGTTAGTTGTCCTGCTTCAAATGTTTAGTTCTTTTTGCACATTATAATGAATAGAATCTGCACTTACATCTGCCTTTGTTTGTAAGTATTATCCATCCATTTAATCCTGATATCCGGAGTTTAACATTTTCCATGTTTATTTCAGATAAATGTGAAAATTATTAAAAATCAGTGATTCATCGTTTATTTCTTTATTTCTTCATTTAATTGTTTTATTTTTTGGAAACAAGCACGGCAATTGCTCTTCACCAGGAACACAAGCTGAGAGACTTAGAATAATAACTTATTATTGTATTATTCAAAAGCAAATATAATAACAGATGTTTTGGAGAGTTACAGCAATATGTTCTCCATTCCTTATTACAATATAGAACAAATTTGAAATGTATATGTACACTTTTAAAAAACAACAAAAAAACACATTGACTTAGCTGACTGATCAACTAAGTTTCTGCCCATGAGTTAACAGGGGTGTAAAACCCCATGTGTTAATTCTTAAAGCACAATTTCACACACACGCAACGCACAAAATCACACACACATGAACACAGTCAAACTGAACAAAATCTTTTTTTTGGCATTATTTCAAAGAAAACAAAAAGGAAATGCGCTCTAGTCGTATATAGTGATAGATAATACAGTACATTAATAATAAAATTATTTGGCAATAAATAAAATATTTAAAAAAAAAATATCATTAACAAATTCAAGCCACAGAAATCTAAATCAATTCAATAGTAAGTTTTAGACATAAACTGAAAATGCATCTATAGCCGATGTTAGACATTTTGATCATATATTTCACTCACGTAACACTTAAAAAAGGTAGAAAACGGCCTCATAAAAAACTGACACTTCTTATGTACAGCTTTTTTTTTTTAAGAGAAGCTGAAATGTTGGTGTTAAAATAATTTAGCAACTCAGTGTGTGAGCTGCTTAGGAAGCTGCAGCTGTGTGGGTTCAACACTGAAAACTGCAACAAGAAATATCGGAAAAGCAAACGAAAAACAGTAGCAAAATGTTTTTTTTTTTTTAAATATTAAGCCCAATTTATGGTACATTTAATAATTTTAAATATTATATACTGTAGTCAGATATTTCTGCTTATTTACATTTAAACCTTTATTTCTAAACAAGAACAAAGATATTTGTTAAGATATCTTTGTTGTGCTGGGAGTACTGATTCGGTGATGTGTGTGTGTCTGTGTGTGTCTGTGTGTGTGAGAGAGAGAGAGATGTGAGGGTTGTGGTAGCTAGGGTTGCCACCTTCAATACAGAAAAATAAGGGACGCCAGCCGCAGCGGGGGCCACACCCCTCTATGACCACAGTTCCGATGGCGTGCCAGTAGTAGTATACCATAACTTAAAACATGTATTCATAAAAATATTAAGATTGTTACCAATGGACATTATAATAAGATATCTGCTATTGAATTTACTTACCATCAAGTGGTCATATTGAATACACAACTATGACAATAATAAATATACGCCAAGTGTGACTGAGAACACAAAAAATAAGCTTTTGGAGGAACTTGTGAGATGTGAACCATATTTTATTAACTTATTATTAAATTAACAGATCCATAACTTAGTAATTATAACTTGCACACTTGAAAAAGATCTTCCATGGACATCATGAACATATTAAAATCAGTGGATGTACATCAGTGTATCAGTGAATATCAGTGGACCAGAAGTAGTAGTGTGCAGTATTGGAGCATGTCAGGCCTACTTTCTTTTATAAGTGTACTTCTTGTCACTCCTTGCAGCACTGAGAAGCTGTTTGTCTTTCAAACAGCTACCGTAAAACTCTGAACAGGACTGTTCAAAGTTAAAAGTGATCAAGAGCTCACTCCTAATGAGCTCCACAGAGCACCTGTTCCATTCTAGAAAAGATCCTTTCCACATAACCATTGGATCCTGGGATGCTTAAGATGTGGCTGATGATGGACAGCATGTTAGGCAGGTTAGCTACTTGAAAGAGAGCCACCCACCTGGCAGACACATCTTTGGACTTCCATTCATCCTCTGCACTATCTCTGAGCCCCTTCAGAATGCTATTTGCTGTGGTGCATTCATCATAATGTTCATCCATGCTGACTTTTTGGATGAGGTTCAGCTTATTAATGATGCCATCGTTTCATATGGATTTTCTGTCACTCTGACGCTGTCAAAAGAACCGACGAGGCGGCGTCCCGCCCTCCTCTGACTCTGATTGGCCGTGATTCACGGCCTGTAACCCTAAAACAAACCAATCAAACCAACCATGGTAACGAGTATTACCCGATCGGGGCAGAATAGGACGCGTCTCCACACACTGCGGGGGGTTGATTTGCATGGGATGCTGTATAATGTGGACCTATGTAAAATACGGGACAAATCCCATCCCGTATTGATTTGATATGGGACGCGTCATTTTGCCTGTAAATACGGGACGATTCCGTATTTCATGGGACGGGTGCAGTCTAAAAAATAAAACGCTGGCTAAAATAAATATATTATATTTATAAATATTAATTTATTTAAGCTCAAATATGACTTAAATAAATTAAGGTAACAATTTGCATGCATCTTTTTAAGTAGCTTCAACTCATTATTAAGTAGATACCATGAACCTTTTATAGTTAGACTAACCCAATTTGTTTAGTACAACAACTTAATTTTAATTTCAAAGTTTTGGTGATATTAAGTGGTCAAATTACATAATTTAAGCTATTCTAACTTCTTTATTTTGATTCCATTCTACTAAGATATGTCCATGCAAATTGTTAACTTAATATTTTTGAGTACAAGTAACTTATTTCACTTCAATCAAGAGAAATAACACAGCAATTCCAGTTTTATGATGAAACTGGTTTATTATAAAACCAATGTCAACTTATGTACGAAAAGGTTTTAACAATGCTTTGACAAAACGATAATTATCCAGGACTAAAGTATTTTTCAAGTAAAGTCAAGTAAATAATCAAGTATTTTCTTAGTAACCTGGTAGGTACATATCAGAATAAAATAAAATAATAACAATAAATCACAGGGAACATGAAATTGCCAGATTATTGGGTCCACCTAGTTGAAAGTTTTCTTCGTTTTTTTATATTATTGCAAAGTATTAAATTTTACCTTCATCACATAAACTACAGCCCCCATAAAGTCTCAAACAAATACAACACTGTAACCTTCATGTAAAAAAAATTGTCAAAATTACAGCTGCTGTACGTGTATGCACAACAAAACTTTTACATGAAACATTTCAGGAATACAACAGTTTATTGTTTAAAGACATTACCTTCGGGCTAGCTTTCAGACCATCCAGCTCAAGAATTATTTTCTGAAACACCTCAAAAGTATTTTTTAGTTTAAATTTTTTGTGTATACAGTTGGTAGCTGCTGAGATTAAAACAAAGCAAAAATATTAACTTACCTATATAGCCTCGATTCTCCTGTTTCTCCGGCTACTAGTAGTCCTTCTCTGGCAGCAAAACACGTCCGGGCAAATTCCGCCTTTACTCAGCTTTTAAAGGATGCTCACTAGATATACAAGTTTCACTAACTTAATATTTTTCTGTTGTTATTTGAAGGTAAAAGTGTTTGTTCAAAATCGATATATAATTAAGTTAAGACAGTATTCTTTATTTTAATTTTGAAAGACTTATTAAAATGAGTTATCAACTCACCAGTACAAGTACATATCTCTCTCACTCACTCATTTTCTACCGCTTATCCGAACTTCTCGGGTCACGGGGAGCCTGTGCCTATCTCAGGCGTCATCGGGCATCGAGGCAGGATACACCCTGGACGGAGTGCCAACCAATCGCAGGGCACACACACACACACTCTACAAGTACATATTACAAACTTAATTATTTTATGCTGAAAATGTTGTTTATTTTAAGTTTTACAAACTAACCCCATGAATCATTTTTTAGAGTGTGTCAACCCTAGTGGTTAAGGCTCAGGGTTATTAGGGCTCAGGGTTATTAGGGCTCAAACCCCAGCAATGCCAAGCTGCCACTGTTGGGCCCTTAAACAAGGCCCTTAACCCTCCCTGCTCCAGGGTGCTGTATCGTGACTGACCCTGTGCTCTGACCTCAAATTCCAAAGCTGGGATTTGTGAAGAAAGATTTTCACTGTGCTGTAATGTATATGTGATAAAAAAAAAAAAACGCTTTTTCATTGAAGTAACTAACACTATGTACACTGTTACAAAATACTATGGATTTAAAATGGCAACTGATGCATTACATTTAAACAGGAAAAAAAATTATAGATTCTTTAATGTCTTTGTTGTACACATTTAATAGTGGTCAGTGATGTGTAGTCTCTTACAGTCCTCTGCAATGTGTGTGTGTGTGTGTGTGTGTGTGTGTGTGTGTGTGTGTGTGTGTGTGTGTGTGTCTGCGCATGCGCGTGTGTGCGTGTAGTGAAGGTATGAGTCAAAACTCTTTTTTTGTTTGTTTCTTTATGTTGTATGATTTGAGTGAGCACTGAGTGGTGTGTAGCGAGTAGTGTGTGTGTGCGTGTGTGTGTGTGTGTGTGTGTGTGTGTGTGTGTGTGTGTGTGTGTGTGTGTGTGTGTGTGTGCGCGTGTGTGTGTGTGTGTGTGTGTGTGTGCGTGCGCGCGCGTGTGTGTGTGAGCGTTACACGGTAGCGGCTTTTACAATCCCGACGCGAAAGCATTGGTTTAAACTGTTACCGACTGTCACGGGCACAGTAGAAGAGGCGCCTCAGCGGTAGCTAAGCTAATCGGCAGGAAGAGCATTTTTTCTGCTGCCCGCATGAACAAGGCTGTGGTGATGTTTGTGGATGAGATTCACACAGTTGAGATTGTGGTCACTAAAGGGGTTGTAATTAAAGACACCCTGATAAGAAAAGCAGGTCAATGAATGGAGCAGTGTACAGACAAAAAGTCAGGAAGAATTAAAACAGCAAAGAAGTAACACAGAAGGTCAAGAAGAAGAAGAGGAAATAACTGAGGCAGAAGCAGAACAGATGGAGACAGGAAAAGAAAATCCAAAAGTTGACGTTAATCACAATCCAAAACAGAAAATGGAGGCAGTCAAAAATCAAAGTAGTGAGGAGTCAGTAGCTACAGACAACACAGATCTGATCACAGATGTAGGTTTCACTGTGGTCAGATCAAATGGAACAGGTAAAAACAAATCATAAACAGTCAAGAAACAGTGATGAGGAAAAACAAAATAACAAACAAATATGTACATACAGTATGAAGCTAAAGAGGTTAAAAGGTTTCTCCAAAAAATAAAGAATATGAAAGGAGTTAGAGTAGACTAGCACTTCAGTGACAAACAAAGCTTTGTGGACTCAGCAACAACCATAATAAAGGAAAAAAGTACACTGCCAACGTCACAAGGGACATCACCAAGTAATCAAAAGCGCTGGAGATAGATATAGTGGAATTCCAGGCTTTATCTGAGTCCACAGGAGACAGACGACATTTTGAGAACTGCAAAGAAAAATAAAGCTTTTAATGCACAATGGATGGGCAACACATAACACACAGTAACGACATCAGACGGTATGCCACAAACTTCTACAGAGATCTGTACGAGAGTGAATAGAGTGACAATGAAGAGCTGCTATAGAGATTTCACAGAGGACTCCTAAAGTTTTCCCCAGAGGACAACGCTGCCCTGGAAGGCAACGCTGCCCTGGTTCTGGAAGAGCTGTAGGCCACCGTGAACTACCCCAGTCTACCCCTGAGCATCCAAAGAGGTGTAATTACACTTCTCCACAAGAAAGGGGAGCTACAGGACATTAAGAACTGGTGTCCAGTGTCACTGCTCTGCACGGACTACAAAATAATGTCCAAAGCACTGGCTAACCGTATTTAGAGATGTCATGGATTCTATAACACGGGTAGACCAAACATACTGTGTGCCCAATAGATCCATCATTGATAACGTTTCTCTGAATAGGGACATTTTGGACGCCTCCAGCTCATTGGCAATTGACCTTGGACTGATTTCACTGGATCAAGAAAAAGCTTTTGACAGGGTTGAGCACCAATACCTCGCTAGAGGCTTTTGGTCTCAACTCCAGTCTTATAGCAATGATAAAGGTGATGTACCAGGATGTTGAAAGTGTACTCAAGATCAACGGAGGGTTAAGTGCTTCTTTTAATGTAAATTGGGGATTCAGACAAGGCTGTTCTTTATCATATATGTTGTACACTTTATCAATTGGACTGTTTTTACACAGAATACAAATGTCATTAATGGTTTTATTCTTCCTGGTTTTAATGCTCCACATGTTTTATCTGCGTAGGCAGATGATGTTATGGTTTTAGTAATAAATCAAAACACAATTAAGGTTTTAGAAAAAGTCGTTTCTGATTTTAGTCAAGTTTCCTTATCGAGAATCAACTGGAGAATAAGTGAAGCTATTGCAATAGGAAATTGGACCTTCGGTTTACCAAAACTAGCCAGTGGACTAAAGAATTCAGAGACAAAGGGATTTATTTACATGATGAAAAGAAAAACTGGGACTGAGTAGTAGGAAAAATAGAAGGTAAACTAAAAAACTGGGAATGGCTAAAAGCGAACATGTCACTAAGGGGGAGGGTACTGGTGGCCAACAATCTAGTAGACTCAACACTGTGGCATCGCCTAGCTTAACTGTGGCCTTGTTGAAAAAATTCAAGCAGCACTAGTCAACTCTGTATGGGACAAATTACACTGGGTTCCTCAGAGTGTTCTCTTCCTCCCTATGGAAAAAAGAAGGCAGGGCCTAGTAGACATTCGGAGCAGAATCACAACATTTCATTTTCAAACAGTACAAAAATACCTTATCGGATCTGATTCGGTTATATGAAGAGATTTTCTTTTGCAAAAAATAAGTGGCTTAGTTGTGATTAAACTTTCTTTTTAATGGACCTCAGGCTACGGTCACAGTGACACACTGAAATCAACGTCAACAAATGATCAGCAAGTTGTCAAAAGAGGAAATGTTTTTATTAAAGGAACACCACGAAGTGTTTGAAACAGCGGATAAAGGCGATCCTTTCCCAGAACTGGAACTTTTACCAAAGCTTGATGGTTTTAATGGTTTGTACCTTGAAGCAGGCAAAGGACATGTTTTACCGATCTATGAAGCAAAAGGAAAAGAAATTTACAAATGTTGTGTAAAAACTGTAAATAAGAGAAAGCTGGATGGGAGGAAAGACACTGTGTGGAGGGACAATCTGGGTTTTAGATGACACTAAGCCGGCATGGAGAGTGTTTTATAAATGTCCACTTAGAAAGAGAACAGCTGATTTACAGTGGAAAGATTTACATGGAGCAGTGGGGGTCAATGTTTTAATCTCTAAGTTAAATCCAGATGTTTTAAACACATGTCCATTCCTACAGAAACTGTTTTCACTGTTTTTTTAAAATGCAAAAGACCCTTAACCCTCTGTTAGAGCTGCTAAAATTATAGTATAATGTCATTTTATTTCTTTTGGTGAAACATGGTCCCAGGTACGTTATATTTTTGGAGCTGGGTATAAAAAAAAGAGAAAAACAGAAATGGGAACTGATTTGCTAAAACCTTCATGGAAAACCTTTCCAAAATAATAGGGAAAGGTGAAATGCTTGTGTTGACAGGATATGCCCTGGTTTGATCCATGAAGGTTTTGCTCCATGATTGTGTGCCTGAAGCTCTACTCTTACACTAGGTGGGCCTGGATGAGGCAGTTCGTAGTTGGGAAAAGCACAGAAGCATTAACTCCTGGCTCTAAGGGATCTAAGTTCATATGACGGCCAATGCGTAAGGTGAGCAGATCTGTCTGTATGGTTCTGGGCCCGGAAGCCAAAAGGCACCCTTCCAGAGCATGAACTGGTAGGGGCTGTGGAAGTGCCTTCTAACGGAGATTCAAGCCATGATCAATAAAAAATATATTAACTATAACTATAGTCTCTCTCAATATTTCTTTTTACATTTTAATATTTTTATACAAATGAGGCTTCATTTAATTAAAAATGAAGAAGTGTATATATTGTGATGTCCTTATGTCCTTGTATGATTTTGCTTTGATTTTGTGTTTATTTGTTTTGGCGTCTGTAGTAATTCATCCCGAGGTGTTTATCTCTAATCTACAGCTCAGGTGTCCTCAGTGAAATTGTCCTACAGCTGCTTGTTCCCGGAGGTCAGGAAAGTGTTCTGTTCTGCTGATGGAGACAACCTGCACTTCAGCTCGACTTGTGAATCAAACACTCGGTTGGAGGACGACAACAAAACCCTCGTACTGGATAAAATGCATATTAAAAAAGTCCCCTGTAATGTCGAATATCACGTCAGTCATGCCTACAATTCAACTGAACTGCCAAAATGTACCAGTGAGTCTGTCTTTTTTAAATAACATTAGAAAATATTTCTTTTGTTTCTATACTTCTGTAAAGCTGCCTTGAGACAATGTCCATCATTGAAGTGCTTGTAAAATGAATTGAAAATAATGAATTACACTATATAATGAATAACACTGCTATCCAGTGGCTTTTACCTAGTGACAACATCGCCTTTATATTTTAAGCCCACTGTAATGCTGTGATTCTACAGTGGCAACAATTTAATAAAATATTAAATAAGTCCTATGTACTGAATGTGTAAATGCTGAAATAAAATCTGTTTTAGTTATTATTAATGATTTTAGTATTTTTTTTAATGTAACTCACCTACACACTCATTTGTTCTAAACTGTTGTATTGTCTGTATATACTGTAGCATACAGTTAAGGAGGAACAGTGACAGGAAGAATGTCATCAAGAAGGGCAACCATTGACAACAAACATATGCCCTTTAAAATGTCTAAACTGTCTATTGTGTATGTGTGTGTGTGTGTGTGTGTGTGTGTGTGTGTGTGTGTGTGTGTGTGTGTGTGTGTGTGTGTGCCCTACCATGGGTTATTTGCTCATCCAGACTGTCCACCATCTTGAGTCCCCTGGGAAAGGCTCCTGCTCAAGAGTCCAGGGTTTACTAATCTACCCCGGTTACTGCAATATGTTATTTGCAAAGCATCTTAACCCTAAAAAGAGCTCAAAAGGATCAAAAAGTTTTAGGTGTAATGAGGAGGACTTTTAAGAGGCTTAAGAATTTCTTCAGAAGAAGGAGAAGAAATGTACAATATTTAAATTCTGATAGATGCTACACATTAGATCATGTAGGGATTATTTTTGTGAAAAATAATAATAGAGATAACATCTATAGTATATTCTATAGTCCCTACATGATATAGCCTCAAATATCTTAACATAGAGACAAAGTGAAGCTTATATTAGACCATAATGTCATATGTGTCATAAAACACCACCTCTCTAAGATATACGTTTGTATTTTCCTTGCTCAGAATTGCTTTGAGATTGGTCGTGAATCACTCTTAAGATACGATTCCTAGTTAGATTTTTTAAACTAAATTAGATATCATTCGTAGAATATGTAATATGTAGAACATAGAATATGTATGCAATCAATGGTCATTGGTTGCACTTCTTGATGGTGTACACGGCATCAGTGACCAGCTACATGTGCATTGTGCAAGGCAAGTGCATTGATGATGTGACCGTCTCCCAGACCATCACCACACGCTCCAACCGGAAGCCACGAATGACTGCTAAAGTGTGTGAGCTGCTGAAGCCTAGAGACCTAGCCAAGGGCCAAACTGTCCCGAGCCATCATAGAATCAAAGCACACACAAGCCTAGACAATCCACAGCCACTTCCAGGACAGCGGAGAAACCCGGCGCAGTACAGGTGAACTACAAGACAGCTTCACCTGCCTGTGATAGTGATACCTCCCTCCCAGATGCACTGAATGACTTCTAAAATCAGTTGCGGAACAATGTAGCGGGAAGGAAGACCATGCTTTGAGAAGTGCTTTAAGGAGGTCATCATGAGGCACATCAAGACCCAGTTACCACCCTCACTGGACCCCCTACAGTTTGCATATCGTCCAAACTGCTCTATGGACGACGCCATTGCCTCAGCCTTTCATGTAGCCCTCACCCACCTGGACAATATAGACACTTACGTACAAATTCTGTTCATAGACTTTAGTTCAGCATTCAACACAATCATCCCTCAGCACCTAATTGAGAAGATGAGCGTGCTGGGAATGAACACCTTCCTCTGCAACTGGATCCCGGACTTCCTAACTGGGAGACCTCTGTCAGGAACAGCATCTCCAGCACCACCACACTGAGTACTGGAGCCCCTTAGGACTGCATGCTCAGTCCACTGCTGTTCACCTTGCTGACTCACAACTGTGCAGCAATGCCCAGATCGAACCATATCATCAAGTTCGCCGATGACACGAATGTGGTGGGTCTCATCAGCAAGTCTCTGAATGTTGATAAAACTAAAGAAATGGTTGTTGTCTCGTGGAGAAATGTTGTCTCATTTCACTGTGTACTGCAACAGCTATGGTTTAAATGACAATAAAAGCTTCTTGACTTGACTTGGTGATGTTCTTCCTGTCACTGTTCCTCCTTAATGCTACGGTATATAGAGACAATAGAACAGTCTAGACCACATGAGTGTGTAGGTTTTATTTCAGCATTTACATATTCATTACATAGGACTTAAATTTAAAACTTGATTTACATATCAAAAACATTGAATATTGTATTAAGTTTTTGCCTTTGTAGCATCAAAGCATTACATTGTGGTTAGAAAATTAGAAGTAAAACAAACAACATTAGCACTCAGTATGATATATGAATAATGAGGCTGAATTATTTTTTTAAAACACAGCAAATAATCCAAAACAGAGAGCAATAGCAAGGTCGGTAAGCAGATAGCACTGTTACACTGTTATGGTAATGGTTACAGTTTTATCAGGTTTTAGTCTGGATGAGATGGAGAATGATGCCTGCTCATATAGAGGAGATCAGCCACAGACTGCCTCTTCTAATCCTTGTTCAGGGTTACAGAGCTTCCTGGTCCTGATATTTGGATGGAAAAAATAAAGCTCAGTTGATCAGCTTTAGACAATACATCAGTTTTAGACATTCAGTTTTCTAGTTGTTCCTGGTCTTCTGTTTTTACGTCTTAGCACATACTTTACAATCAAATATGGACTTTGTTAATATGTTAATATTCCAAGCTAAAAAGTATTAAAGTCTTACTCTCTGGTGTCCTCGGTTTCCTGGAGATTCTGGGGTAAATGTACAGTGTGCCCAATAACACAGACAGCAGGATGATGACCTCAAAGAGCCACACGAACACAATCATGAAATCTGAGAGAGAGAGAGAGAGAGAGCACAAGCACAACTGCTCATATAAAGTAGACCATCAAGTAAAATCAACACAGACAGCATGGGCTAATTAACACACTGTCCAATTTAATAGGAACACCTGGAAATATGTGTCAGCAGCACAGCAGGTAAAGAACATCTCTTAATGTTCACCTATTGGTCTTTATGACTTTAACCATGGCATTGTTTTTACACTTTGATGAGAGACTTGGAGACTGTTTTATGTAAAATTCCCACAAGATCTGGAGTTTATGCAGCTCATCTGGTACCATCAACAATGCCACAATAAAAGTCAAAGAAATCAAACACATGATTGGCTGATTAGAAAACTTCGTGACTGTCTACAGGTGTTTCTAATAAAGTGGATGGTGCAGGAAAGTAAGAAGCACTGCACAATAGTGTTAGTGATATTTATTATTAAAAGTTTACAGTATTAGATTCATTTGTTACTTAGAAAGACAAACTCACCAATACATGTCGGGAGTTTAATGGAAATGTGCTCACGACTGACGTGATTTTCGACAAGACAGGTGAATTGTTCTCTATGGCTTTTATCTAGTACGAGAGTTTTGTTGTCGTCCTCCAACCGAGTGATTGATTCAGAAGTCCAGCTGAAGTGCAGGTTGTCTCCATCAGAAGAACAGAACACTCTCCTGACTCCAGAGAACAAGCAGCTGTAGGACAATTTCACTGAGGACACCTGAGCTGTAGATTAGAGATAAACAGCTCAGGATGAATTACTACAGAAGCCATGACAATCAAGCATATAATCAAACCAAAAATATCAGAGGAAAAAAACAAACAAACCATAAACTCAAATATATATGTGAGAAATAAACATGTTCATTTCTAATAACATTAAAAGCCTTGGTTGTATTTTTGGTGTTTGGTTTCTATTTACGTTTCTGCATTTTTAATTAGATGGAGCCTCATTTGGATAAATAAATCTAAAAACATAACACAAAATCTTGAAAGAGACTATAGCAGACATCCCAACCTGCAAAAAGTATTTTCCGGGAGGTATTCCGAATGTTAATTAATTAATGACGCACACACGCTAACACGCACACGCAAGGTCTCTTCCCACCCCCCACTCCGCCAAGGTTTGGTGCACAGTTTCTGTCGCGCATGCGCGCTCTTGCTAGTTCGCTCTAGATTCCAGGAGATCGTTCTAATTTGCGGGCATCAGGGAGCCGCTATGAATTTAGGAATATAGGAACTTCCGGGACACTTGGGATGTCTGCTACAGTGTGGACAAATGTTTATATTTTATACATGTATGAAATAACTTGTAGTGTGTGTGTGTGATGTGATTAGAGGTTGTGTGGTCCTACCTTCAATGTTCACCTGGAGAGTATAACTGTCTTTACTTCTCCCGTCTACATCATAGATGTATAAAGTGTATGTTCCAGAGTCGTTCCTCTCTGCACTGGTTAGTATCATAGTTTTATTATCATTAACGAACTGCCATCTTGGGAGATGTGGTGTTGTTGGGGAACTTTGTTTTTTTCTATATGTTAAAATTAAACCAGTGGTCTTTAGCTCAAACCCATCCTCCAGCGGCATTTGCAGGTGCAGTCGTTGTCCCACAGCTACATAACACGGTTTAATCTGTTTAAATCTACAGACAACATGATCCTGAAACAGTGAACCTGCAGAGGAAGAAAAAATCATCATCATTCTGTTAATATTATTGTAAACTGAAACACACCTCTGATCTGTGTAAACTTCAAACCTGTCTATTTTTATTTTCTCAGTTGATTTACTTATTTTAATTTAATATAGAAAAAAATAACAATCAATACAGATAACAGCATCAGTGATAAAGATTTTTCTACCCAAATATTGTTTGATTTATGAAGGTGTTAAATGATATTTTACACTTTTGTGCGTTCAGTAAAAGATGACTGATGAGATTTTTGAGTGGGATTAGTCAAAAATGTCTGTGTGAGTGTGTGGGGTTAATGACTAATGTCTGTGTGAGTGTGTGGGGTTAATCACTAATGTCTGTGTGAGTGTGATGTGAAACAGTGAACCTGCAGAGGAAGAAAAAATCATCAGCATTCTGTTAATATTATTGGCAACTGCTTTACTTGTTTGCTGAATTTTATTTGGACAAAATGGAATCAGTGATTAAGTGATAAATAAATATTTCAGCAAACTTTTACTTTCATTTAAAAATCTGTTCACCATTAAATTAGCATTTTTCACCAAAATCATCCAAAGACTCGAATTTACTTATATACAAAATACAAAGTGTTTTATTATATTCTATATTATATTCTATTCTATTATGTTATATATTATATTATATATACTGTATGCATCACAAACATTATATACTGTACATTTTATATATTAAATTATCAGATGATTAAAGACTGTATATGGGGACCGACAGGATTAGTCAAGGCTGTCCTCAGGATGTGTCTGGATCTGGCTGTTTTGTCTCTGTGTTCACAAACTGCTGCATTGGAATTTTGTTCATTAAATCCTTCTTTATAAAAGACAGACTCACCAGGACATTGGTGGAGTTCAGCAGTATCGTGGTCACGGCTCACATGATTTTCTACATGACAGGTGATGTTTCCTTGTTGGTCTTGTTCCAGTGTGACAGTGCTGGTCCCGTTCTCCAGTTGAGGGAGTGTGTTAAAGTCAGAAGTCCAGCTGAAGTGAAGGTTGTCTCCATCAGCAGAACAGGTCACTTTCATGACTCCAGAGGACAAGCAGCTGTAGGACACTTTCACTGAGGACACCTGAGCTGTAGATTAGAGACAAACACATCAGAATAAATTAAACACATTATTAAACCAGAAATAAAAGAACAAACCAGAAACACAACAACATATCAAATAGATATGGCAAAAAATAATTCGTTTCTAACATTAAAACACCAATTGTTTTTCTTAATCTATATAGTTCTGCATTTTTAATTAGATGCATTTGCATAAATAAATATGAAAACATAAAACAAAATCTTGAGAGATACTATAGTGTCTATAAATGTTTATATTTTATACATTTATGAACTTGTAGTGTGATGTGATTAGAGGTTGTGTGGTCCTACCTTCAATGTTCACCTGGAGAGTAGAATTGCCTTTACTTCTCCCGTCTACATCAAAGATGTTTAAAGTGTATGTTCCAGAGTCATTCCTCTCTGCACTGGTTAGTATCATAGTTTTACTATCATTAACAAACTGCCATCTTGAGTGATTTGGTGTTGGTGGGGAACTTTGGGTTTTTCTATATCTTAAAATTACACTAGTGGTATTTAGGTCAAACTCATCCTCCAGCGGCATTTGCAGGTACAGTTGTTGTCCCACAGCTACATAACACTGATTACTCTGAGTAAATCTACAGACATGATCCTGAAACAGTGAACCTGCAGAGGAAGAAAAAATCATCAGCATTCTGTTAATAGTATTGTAAACTGAAACACACTTCTCATCTTTGTAAACTTCAAAACAGTATCTTCTCCAAGTGAAATTTTATTTCGGACTGAAATGGCAGGAAAACATTCTAACATCAGTCGAGTAAAGATTAAATAAATGATATTTCAGCAAACTGTTGTTGAGGTCTCTGGAGGCGGTCTGTGGACTGTTTTTGACCGTTCTCACCATCCTTCGCCTGTGGTCTTCCATTTCCTCACAGTGGACACTGACGGCTTATATCTCTGCGATAACTTTTTGTAGCCTTCCACTAAACCATAATGATGAACAATCTTTGTTTTCAGGTCAACTTGCAATTGGCCAACTTACTGTAAATACCCTTTTCTCATGTTTGGATGCCCCTGTCTATGATGTTCAAGGCTTATTGTGCACACGAAACCAATTGTGTGTTCCAATTAATCAGTGCTAAGTAGTTTCAGGTATTCAAATCAACAAAATGGAATGGGTGCCCAAATTTATGCACCTGTCTAATTTTGTTTTGATACATATTGCACATTTTCTGTTAATCCATTAAACCTCATTTCACTACTGAAATACTACTGTGTCCTTCAGTTTTTTGATAGATCAAAATTAAATTGCTGATCCAAAGACCCAAATATTTATAAATGAAAATCATGGAAATTGTCAGGGGTTCCTAAACTTTTGCATATGACTGTAAATGTACAGCATGTTTATATATAATGTACAGTTAATAGATATGAAGGCTATAGCATTGCAGAGATGTGTGGACATTGATGTTGAAGTAAATAGTTCTAAGGCTATGGCATTGAAAGAAAATGTGCAGACACTGTTATAAAGGAACAACATGTAGAAACTTATAAGGTTATGGCATTAAAAAAACGTGCAAGCTGAATAAACAAGTCAACTAACCCTAACTGTATATACATGAATGTAAAATATTAGGCAGATTTTACAGTAAATACACATAAATAAAATAGTGCAGATGTATGTTTTTCAATTAAATATTGTGATTAGATTTTTGTCATTTTGCCCAGCCATAAGCTGTACTGTGTAAATGGTACTTGCTTTAGACTCCTTTTTAATCTACATCTTAACACTGATGCTGTGTAACACCCTTACTGTGTTACGACATCCATATTATCCAACCATTTAAATTCCCATTCACCGAGCCGCTTCTAGCGCATCGCTGCTGCTGCGAATTAAATTCCCTCCTCCAACCCCGTTTACCAGTTTACGCTATAAACCTTCATCACATATTAGTTTCTTTCTCTCTCTTGCTCTCGCTATATATATATATATAATTTTTTTTTAAAACATGTATGTGAGCATATTAATACTATACATATTTAATGGTTCTGTTATACGGGGGTCTATTCTATTTTCTAGTTGCTGCTCTCCCTGCTCTGTCCATGCATGTGCACGGACGGGCGCCTGAATTTTTGCCCAGAACAGAACCATATCTACAACACTAACTGTATGCTATCACCTAATAAATGCTCATTTGACAAAGTGGTCCTGACTGAAATAATAATACTGATCCTATTATTTAACCCTGTGCCCAGTTTTCTTTTCCATCATTTACATGGGAACGGTTTGCTTCCTTACTGGAAGGTTGCTCATATCAGATAACATGGAGGGGAGTGACATTTGCTCCATGCAGACTCTGCACTGATGTCCCACAGGGCTCAGTACTTGGTTCTCTCCTTTTTTCCCTGTATACTCAATCTCTTCTCTTGGTAAAGTTATTTCCTCACACGGGTTCTCTTACCACTGCTGTGCTGATAATACTCAACTTGTCTTCTCCTTCCTGCCCTCAGATATAACAGCTTCTGTTCAGATTTCAGCATGTCAGGCAGACATAATATCGCAGCAAATCTGATCTGCTGATCATCCCAGGTGACTCATCTCCTGTTCACGATCTTGCAACATCCCTGCATAACGATCTGATTGCCCCTTCAGTCACAGCTTGCAACCTTGGGGTAACCACGGACAATCTGTCCTTTTCCTCGAACGTCCTTAATGTGACACGCTCTTGTCGGGTTCCTTCTCTACTACATCAGAAGGATTCGACCATTCTTATCCACACATGCTGCTCAGGTACTTGTTCAGTCTCTTGCCACCTCAAGACTGGACTACTGTAACACAATGCTGGCAGGTCTAACTCTAAACACATTTCTTCCTCTGCAAATGATCCACAATGCAGGTGCACAACTTGATTTCAAACTGCCGAAATTCTCGCATGCCACCCTGCTGCTGCGATCCCTCCAC
Source organism: Tachysurus fulvidraco (assembly GCF_022655615.1). Lineage (NCBI taxonomy): Eukaryota > Metazoa > Chordata > Actinopteri > Siluriformes > Bagridae > Tachysurus > Tachysurus fulvidraco. Next base: position 5,313,946 of record NC_062532.1, read on the forward strand.
TGGCTTCATATAGCCAGGTTCAAAACACTGATGCTTGCCTACAAAGCAAAAAAAGGTGGTGGAATGAACTTTTCCTAGTGGTCTGCACAGCTGAGCACAGCAAACGATGGTTGAAGACTTTAACTTACATTTTAAAATACCATATATCTATCCCTATCAGTAATGAGCAAGCTGGTGGTGGTGGCAGCAAGGAAAACTCCCTGAGGAAGAAACCTTGAGAGGAACCAGGCTCACAAGGGAGCCCATCCTCAATTGGGTGACACTGGACAGGAAATTATGTAAATGTAAAAAATGTCATTTCTGCAAAAGTTTATAATAGTGCAACCGAGAGGAACTAATGGGTCTTCACAAACTCTGAGTTCAGCACAGACCTGATTGCTGATGAATACCAGACCAGAGCTGACTGACTCAACATTGTTTTTAGGGTCATGGTATCTTAAGTCTGTAACCTAGTAAAGCAGGTTATAAAGCAATATATTTAATGACAGAGACTTAAAAGCACTTTTGTACATTGCTCTGGATAAGCGTGTCTATCACACGTAAATAATGGAAAAGAAAATTTGACACAGGGTTAAACAATAGGACCACAAGTATTATATATTAAAATATATATTAGACACTTTAGTGCCTGTGGAAGTCTTCAGTTTCTTAGAATTTATTTATATTTTCCTAAATGATATTTTGCATGACAAAGTTCACAGAAAAGTTCTCCTCAATGTATTCACAGAAAAAAAAAAAAAAAATATATTTAAGTATATATATATATATATATATATATATATATATATATATATATATATATATTCTCTACTTTTGAAGTGCAGGAAGTGTTCATTAAAAGCTGACCGATTTACTGATATCTGATCTCACAGGTTTAAACTACATTTAGACCATTTCTCATTTCATAAAGCAGAAACTGTACAACTGCACATGTAGTAAATAAATGAATCATGCATTATTAGAGGATAAAACTTACCCATGACAACGTGGTTGTAGATCAGCAGGACTCCAAAAATGACCTGTATTCTCATTTTGTCCAGAGAACAATCCTCTCTCTGTACTTGATGGAGATCTTGGACCTGAGTGATGAACGACTACAAAAGCAACATGAAGCTTCTTTTACAGAACTATTAATACTTTACTGAGAAACAGGATGTTCCATACACCATCTACACCCCTTGATTTAGAAGTGGTAAAGCAACGCTGTGGTTTGTTCGTCTTGTCTGGGTAAATATTTTTCACACTCTCACAACAGCCTGGTCCTTTTTAGATCTCATCATTGTCGTGTTTCCATTTTCCCCAAGATCACATACACCTGTGTTGGATTATCTCTTTAGTGCCACATCATTTAAGTTCCTGTTTTCTCATTGTGTCTTGGTCTTGTTACTGTTGATGCTACAGTGTGTCTCATCCTTGTCCTCATGTTTGTATCTTTTCATTCCTTTTGTTTTTGTTTAGGGTTGTCCTGCTTCACATATTTAGTTCTTTTTGCACATTATAATAAATAAACTGTTTTCACTGTTTTTTAAAATGCAAAAGGCCCTTAACCCTCTGTTTGAGCTGCTAAAATTATAGTATACTGTAATGTCATTTTATCACAGAGAAAAAGAAATGGGAACCGATTTGCTAAAACCTTTCCATAATATTAGGGAATGGTGAAATGCTTGTGTTGACAGGATATGCCCAAAGCAAGGTTTTGCTCCATGATTATGTGCCTGAAGCTCTACTCTTACACTAGGTGGGCCTGAATGAGGCAGTTTGTAGTTGGGAAGAACACAGAAGCGTTAACTCCTATCTCTAAGGGATCTAAGTTCATATGACAGCCAATGCGTAAGGTGAGCAGATCTGTCTGTATGGTTCTGGGCCCGGCAGCCAAAAGGCACCCTTCCAGGGCATGAACTGGTAGGGGCTGCGGAAGTGCCTTCTAACGGAGATTCAAGCCATGATCAATAAAAAATATATTAACTATAACTATAGTCTCTCTCAATATTTCATTTTACAGTTTAATATTTTTATTCAAATGAGGCTTCATTTAATTAAAAATGCAGAAGTATATATATATATTGTGATATATATGTCCTTCTAATTTCTTTGTATGATTTTGCTTTGATTTTGTGTTTATTTGTTATGGTGTCCATAGTAATTCATCCCGAGGTGTTTATCTTCCTCGGGGAAGACAAACCTTTTCTTCCTCGGGGAAGACAAACCTGGAGACAACCTTTACTTCAGCTGGACTTCTGCGTTAAACACTCAGTTGGAGGGCAACAACAAAACTCTCGTACTGGATAAAATGCATATTGAAAAAGTCACCTGTCATGTCGAATATCACGTCAGTCATGCCTGACGTCAGTCACTGAACTGCCAAAATGTACCAGTGAGTCTGTCTTTTTTAAAAAAACATTAGAAAATATTTATTCTGTTTTTATACTTCTGTAAAGCTGCTTTGAGACAATGTCCATTGTTGAAGTGCTTATACACATACAGTAAATTGAATTGAAAATAATGAATTAAGCAACAGTTACAGTAATTAACAGTCATCAGCATTAATGTCACTACTCATACCCTGGTAAATACAAAGGCAAAACTGTGTGCTCAAAAGCTTTCATGTTTTAAACTTTAAACGGTTTTATTCCTGAGAAATATTATATCCTGGGTTAGCTGATGACATCGCTAACACTGCTATCCAGTGGCTTTTACCTAGTGACAACATCCCCTTTATATTTTAAGCCCTCTGTAATGCTGTGATTCTACAGTGGCAACAATTTAATAAAATATTAAATTTTTTTGAAATGTAAATCTAATTTTTAAGTCCTATGTACAGAATGTGTGAATGCTGAAATAAAATCTGTTATTATTTGTTATTATTGATGATTTTAGTATTTTTAATGTAACTCACCTACACACTCATTTGTTCTAAACTGTTGTATTGTCTGAATATACTGTAGCATACAGTTAAGGAGGTACAGTGACAGGAAGAATGTCATCAAGAAGGGCAACCATTGACTACAATCATATGCCCTTTAAAATGTCTAAACTGTCTAGGGTGTGTGTGTGTGTGTGTGTGTGTGTGTGTGTGTGTGTGTGTGTGTGTCTCATCCAGACTGTCCACCCTCTTGAGTCCCCTGGGAAAGGCTCCTGCTCAAGAGTCCAGGGTTTACTAATCTACCCCGGTTACTGCAGTATGTTATTTGCAAAGCATCTTAAACCTAAAAAGAGCTCAAAAGGATCAAAACGTTTTTACAATACCTCATGTAATTGCTGCTATGATACTAATGTGTTCCTTCCAGTATTTCTGCACACGTAATATTGATTGAACATACAGTATTTATACTGGTCACTGTTTTTGTGTATTGTCTTTTGTGTATTGTCTTGTATTTTTTGTTTGAACTGTCTTTTGTCCTACACTGACTTTTTTGTCTTCTGTCCTGTACTGTCTTGTTTGTCTTGTCCTGCACTGTTTGCACCAGGTTGCACAGACACACTTTATGTATCTAGGACTAACTTACTAAGTCCTTCGCTCTGTCTTTGTTCTATGTAGCTCCCTGATCCTGGAGAAACGTTGTCTCATTTCACTGTGTACTGCAACAGCTATATATGGTTGAAATGACAATAAAAGCTTCTTGACTTGGTGACGTTCTTCCTGTCACTGATCCTCCGTAACTGTATGCTACAGTATATAGAGACAATAGAACAGTCTAGAACACATGAGTGTGTAGGTTTTATTTCAGCATTTACACATTCATTACATAGGACTTAAATTTAGAACTTGATTTACATTTCAATATTGAAAATTATATATTTTTTTGCCTTTGTAGCATCAAAGCATTACATTGTGGTTAGAATATTAGAACTAAAACATAAACAAAATTAGCACTCAATATAATATGAATAATGAGGCTGAATTAATAAATTTTTTTAAACACAGCAAATAATCCAAAACAGAGAGCAATAGCAAGGTTGGTAATCAGATAGCACTGTTACACTGTTATGGTAATGGTTACAGTTTTATCAGGTTTTAGTCTGGATGAGACGGAGAGCGATGCCTGCTCATATAGAGGAGATCAGCCACGGACTGCCTCTTCTAATCCTTGTTCAGGGTTACAGAGCTTCCTGGTCCTGATATTTGGATGGAAAAAATAAAGCTCAGTTGATCAGCTTTAGACAAAACATCAGTTTTAGACTTTCAGTTTTCTAGTTTTTACGTTAGCACATACTTCAAACTAAAATTTGAACTTTGGTAATATGTTTATTTTCCAAGCTAACAAGTATTAAAGTCTTACTCTCTGGTGTCCTCTGTTTCCTGTAGATTCTGGGGTAAATGTACAGTGAGCCCACTAACACAGACAGCAGGATGATGACCTCAAAGAGCCACACGAGCACAAACACGATCATGAAATCTGAGAGAGAGATAGAGAGAGAAAGAGAGAGAGAGAGAGCACAAATGCTCATATAAAATAGACCATCAAGTAAAATCAACACAGACAGCATGGGCTAATTAATACACTGTCCACTTTAATAAGAACACCTGGAAATATGTGTCAGCAGCACAGCAGGTAAAGAACATCTTTTAATGTTCACTTATTGATCTATGACTTTAATCATGGCATGAATCTTGGGTTGAAACAATGTTTTTACACCTTGATGAGAGATGTAGTGATTCCCATCAAGATCTGCAGTTTAGGCAACTCGTCCGTTACCATCAACAATGCAAGAAATCAAACACATGATTGGCTGATTAGATAACTTCATGAATGCCTACGGGTGTTTCTAATAAAGTGGATGGTGCAGGAAAGTAAGAAGCACTGCACAATAGTGTTAGTGATATTTATTATTAAAGCTTTTACAGTATTAGATTCATTTGTTACTTAAAAAGACAAACTCACCAATACATGTCGGGAGGTTAATGGAATTGTGCTCATGACTGACGTGATTTTCAACATGACAGGTGACATTATTATTATTATGTATTATATCCAGTACAATAGTTTTGTTGTTGTCCTCCAAACGAGTGTTAAACGCAGAAGTCCAGCTGTAGTGAAGGTTGTCTCCATCAGCAGAACAGAACACTCTCCTGACCTCCGGAAACAAGCAGCTGTAGGACAATTTCACTGAGGACACCTGAGCTGTAGATTAGAGATAAACACCTCGGGATGAATTACTACAGAAGCGATAACAATCAAACACATAATCAAACCAAAAATATCAGAGGAAATTTAAAAAAAAAAACAGCAACATAAACTCAAATATACAGGTGCTGGTCATATAATTAGAATATCATCAAAAAGTTGATTTATTTCACTAATTCCATTCAAAAAGTGAATCTTGTATATTATATTCATTCATTACACACAGACTGATATATTTCAAATGTTTATTTCTTTTAATTTTGATGATTATAACCGACAACTAAGGACAATCCCAAATTCATCTCAGAAAATTTGAATATTACTTAAGACCAATACAAAGAAAGGATTTTTAGAAATCTGGGCCAACGGAAAAGTATGAACATGAAAAGTATGAGTATGTACAGCACTCAATACTTAGTTGGGGTTCCTTTTGCCTGAATTACTGCAGCAATGCGGCGTTGCATTTAGTCGATCAGTGGATCATGGAGTCGATCTGTGGCACTGCTTAGGTGTTATGAGAGCCCAGGTTGCTCTGATAGTGGCCTTCAGCTCTTATGCATTGTTGGGTCTGGCATATCGCATCTTCCTCTTCACAATACCCCATAGAAATTCGCTGGGTGTAAGGTCAAGAGAGTTAGCTGGCCAATTACAGTTTTTTTCAGTCGCTACCAAGCGTTTGTCCAAACATTTGTCACATTTTCAAAACTCTAAACACAATTAGCACAGCATCAGTCTTTTGTGGCCATAACTTTCACACATTTCATGTCCTTTTCACACAATATGCAATCAGTGAACACATTTCCACAATGCTTACATTTTCTTAACAGACAAGCTATACCTCCCAACAAAATTATGGATTGTTTTTGTAATATTCACGAATGTTAACACACAACATCCCACAATAGCAAAAACAATATTCCAAACCTTAGATACAGTATAAAATCCTCTGCTTCTGCAATGATATCAGTTCAAAAACAATATATCTCAGCTGATAATAAACAAACAATCACCTCCATTATTCGACATTACCATGTGTGCAGCAATGGCAAATGCAGGATTACTCCTTCACAGATGTCAGGTTGGACCCTATAATACCGAACGCCTCCTTGCCTCTCTCAATGATCTCCACCAGCGCCTGGTACCAGAGCAGGATCAGGAGGGTGAAAACATGAGGACATTTGTAATTACCTGAGAAAAAGTTGCTTTCCATCATTCGCAAGCAATAACAGCATGGTTTGAAGTCCACCCAAGACTGGTAAGTCTCTTCGTTCCACCCTATTCACCTTTCCTCAACCCCATAGTGGAGTTCTTTTCTGTATGGAGGTGGAAGGTTTATGACCATCAGCCACATGACCAGATGTCCCTCCTTGAAGCCATGGATGCTGGCTGCAGGGACATCACAGTTCAAGATTGCCAAGGGTGGATCCAACATACCAAGCGATTTTATCCCAGGTGCATCGCCTTAGATGATATCAGATGTGATGTTGACGAAAACATGTGGCCTAACCCTGAAGATTGCAGGGATTAGATACATTAATTTTGTGCTATTTTTAGTTCCCCCCTTCTTATCTGGGCTTTTTGCTGTTTTGTTTTTTGTTTTTCAGAATGCTCTTATATATGCTATTTTGTTCACTGTAAGCAATACTGTAAAACTTTTTCTCTTCTATTATATTGTGTTTCTACTGTACCTCCTTAAGTAAACAGTAAAGAAAAAAATAACTGATTTGCTTTTTACTGGAATGCATTTGAATGTGAACATTACTGTACATGTGGACATACAGTTCCCAACTAAGACATTTTGTGTAAAAGGTGGATTGCATGTTACCTGAAACATAAAAGTCTATGCAGTTTTTCTAATGTCAACAATAGCCAGTATTTTGAAACCTGGTGTACTTTGATTGACTGCATATACCTTGTGAAGTGAAAACAAGTGTTATTCTTTGACAGAATAATTTCATTTTGAGTCAGATTTCTAGTGTTTCGGTAAAGTTAGTGTGTGCAGAGAAAGATGTGTTCTGTTTTGAAATGGAGAGTTAGTATATATTTAACAAAATGTGTTTTTGAGAGGAAAATTATCAATTTGGCCAATTGTGTTTTGTAGGTGTGAGTCTTTGTTAAGAGTTTAGAAAAATTATCTTAAGTATAGGTAAGCGCTTGTTAGCGATTGAAAAAAACTGTAAGAACAGGGATACCATGGTCCTTAAACCAGGTACTGGTAGCTTTGGCACTGTGTGCAGGGCACTGTTGGAAAATGAAATCTGCATCTCCGTAAAGTTGGTCATGAAGTGCACAGACAGCGTCAGAAGCGTCTCGCCTGGGCTAAAGACAAAAAGGACTCAACTGCTGCTGAGTGGTCCAAAGTTATGTTCTCTGATGAAAGTAAATTTTGCATTTCCTTTGGAAATCAGGGTCCCAGAGTCTGGAGGAAGAGAGGAGAGGCACACAATCCACGTTGCTTGAGGTCCAGTGTAAAGTTTCCACAGTCAGTGATGGTTTGGGGTGCCATGTCATCTGCTGGTGTTGGTCCACTGTGTTTTGTAAAGGTCCAAGGTCAACGCAGCCGTATACCAGGAAGTTTTAGAGCACTTCATGCTTCCTGCTGCTGACCAACTTTATGGAGATGCAGGTTTCATTTTCCAACAGGACTTGTTGGAGTTTCACTTTTTGAATGGAATTAGTGAAATAAGTCAACTTTTTGATGATATTCTAATTGTATGACCTGCCCCTGTATATGTGAGAAATAAACATGTAAGTTTCTAATGACATTAAAATCCTAGGTTGTTTTTGTTGTTCGGTTAATATTTACGTTTCTGCATTTTTAATTAGATGGAGCCTCATTTGCATAAATAAATATAAAAACATAAAACAAAATCTTGAAAGAGACTATAGCAGACATCCCAACCTGCAAAAAGTATTTTCCGGGAGGTATTCCGGAAACCATCCTCCTGATATTGTGGTTTTTTGGGGGCTCTGTCCCTCTGCCATGGGCCATGATGGCGCTCCTGTTTCTAGATACACTGATTAATAGTGATGGCCAGTTCGTGAACGAATCGTTCTTTTGAACCAGTTCTTTTTAGTGAACTGGATGAACTGGTTCACCAAGTCGGACTGATTCGTTCTAAACAGTTCGCGTCTTGAATCAGCGCTGATCCACAAGTTACTAAAGTTACTCACTTTCGGTCATGCCTGACAGTCGGGCCGACACTAAATAAACTAATATCCCGGAGTATATGTAACTCCTGTATACTGAACTGAGACATTTTGTGCTGAGAGTACTGTGAGCGCGAGCTGTTGATACTGCGCATGCGTGAATTACTGAACCGATACAGCAAATCACCAGTACACTGAACTGAGAACTGTTTCTTTCGGACGCGTCCGAGAACCAATGAGCTGTTGATACTGCGCATGCTCTAATATCCGAACTGTTACAGTGAATCATCAGTACACTGAACTGAGAACTGTTTCTTTCGGACGCGTCCGAGAACCAATGAGCTGTTGATACTGCGCATGCTCTAATATCCGAACTGTTACAGTGAATCATCAGTACACTGAACTGAGAACTGTTTCTTTCGGACGCGTCCGAGAACCGATGAATTGGTACAGCGAATCATCAGTACACTGAACGAACTGTTTCGGACATACTGTTGATGCTGCGCATGCGTGAACCTGCAGAGTAAATTATACATATTGGGATATGCATAGTAACTAGTCATAGGCTATTAAACATTTTTAGATAAAAAAAAAATCTATATATGTCACTCAATATATGTCAGTTAATTTTACTATTGACTATTGTGCAGGTTAGTCTGTATTTTTATATGCCGCTTTTTGTAAGTTGATGAAAACTAGTTTATTAACTTTATACCTTTAAGACACGTAAAACATCCACGTTTGCACATAAATGCCTGTACTGGGTGTTTTAGTTGCAAAACTTAAAGTATTTAACTAAAGTTATGATTACAAAGAACTTTTCGAATGTGTTAAATTAATTGTATTACCTGCCGGCAGCGGGATGATGGAATTTGCGTCAGGACGTATAAGAACTGGTGAACTGGATTTTTGAACTGGCTCATTAAATCGAACTGTCCGAAAGAACCGGTTCGCGGAAAAGAACCGAACTTCCCATCACTACTGATTAATTCGATTCAGGAGAAGAGATAAAAGCCCGCCCACACTGACAATTGATTGGTTGATTTACCGAAATCAGGCCAATCAGGATGCTCTCTGACTTACACGCGCTTAATGACGCACACACACACACACACACACACACACACGCACACACACTCACGCAAGGTCTCCACCTTCCCCTCTGCCAAGGTTTGGAGCACAGTCTTTGTCGCTCGCTCTAGATTCCGGGAGATTTTAACTATTTTGCGGGAATCAGGGAGCCGCTATGAATATGCGGGAGACTCCCGGGACACTTGGTATGTCTGCTACAATGTGGATGAATGTTTATATTTTATACATTTATGAAATAATTTGTAGTGTGTTGTGTGATGTGATTAGAGGTTGTGTGGTCCTACCTTCAATGTTCACCTGGAGAGTATAATTGCCTTTACTTCTCCCGTCTACATCATAGATGTTTAAAGTGTATGTTCCAGAGTCGTTCCTCTCTGCACTGGTTAGTATCATAGTTTTATTATCATTAACAAACTGCCATCTTGGGAGACGTGGTGTTGGTGGGGAACTTTGGGTTTTTCTATATCTTATAATTAAACTAGTAGTGGTCTTTAGGTCAAACCCATCCTCCAGCGGCATTTGCAGTCGTTGTCCCACAGCTACATAACACGGTTTAATCTGATTATATCTACAGACTACATGATCCTGAAACAGTGAACCTGCAGAGGAAGAAAAAAATCATCAGCATTCTGTTAATAATATTGTAATAATATAGTGGATAGTGACCCACGTTCTTTAGTAAAAATGGAGGTTTTATTAGTATTCGTTCCTACAAGATGTGTTAGCGGTTAGCATGACGCCGTGACATATCGTCAATGTCGTTGTCATTAAACACAGTCGATAAAATGTATTTACGATTAAAATGGCAGGGAAATCATTCTAACATCACAGTTGATTAAAGGATAAATGATAGTTCAGAAAACTGTTGTGCAAGTCTTTCTGTTCACATGTTGTGCAAGTTCATTTTTTGAAAGGAGCTTTAAAGAAATATAGAAAAAAAATCACGAAGTTTAAAATGTAATTAATATTTACGTCTGTTTGATTGTGGTTATGTATTTGTAATATGTATTTTGATTAGATTTGTCATTTCGCCCAGCCATAATCTGTACTGTGAAAACTTTACTTGCTTTAGACTCCTTTAAATCTACATCTTAACACTGATGATGTGTAACACTCTCACAGAACATCCTCCAAGATCCAAACCAGTCTGGCTGTAAAGCAGCACATTCGACACAGACAGCCCAGAGTTAATGTATTCAATGTTAGAGACTTAAAAGCACTTTTGTACATCACTCAGGATAAGTGTGTCTGTCACATGCTGTAAATGTAAATGTCATTAATGGAAAAGAAAATTGGACACAGGGTTAAACAACAAAATTATTATATATTAAAATATATTTTAGACAGTTTAGATCAGTTTAATTTTGTAGAATTTATTTAAATGTTTTCCTAAAACATGAATTGATTGAAGTCATTAACAGAAAAATAACATTCCCTACATTAGAAGTGCAGGAAGTTTTCATTAAAAGCTGATCTGATCTCACAGGTTTAAACCTCCATTTAGACCATTTCTCATTTCATAAAGCTGAAACTGTACAACTGCACATGTAGTAAATAAATGAATCATGCATTAATAGAGGATAAAACTTACCCATGACAACATGGGTGTAAATCAACAGGACACCAAAAATGACCTGTATTCTCATTTTGTCCAGAGAACAATCCTCTCTCTGTACTTGATGGAGATCTTGGACCTGAGTAATGAATGACTACAAAAGCAAGATGAAGCTTCTTTTACAGAACTAATAATACTTTACTGAGAAACAGGAAGTTCCATACACCATCTACATCCCTTGACTTGAAAATGTTAAAGCAGCGCTGTGGTTTGTTCGTCTTGTCTGAAGAAATATTTTACTCACTCATACTTACATGGTCATACAGGGTCTATAAACCTCTCATAACAGCCTGGTCCTTATTAGGTCTCATCATTGTTGTGTTTCCCATTTCCCCCCATGATCACGCTCACCTGTGTTGGATTATCACTTTAGTGCCACATCATTTAAGTTCTCGTTTTCTCATTGTGTCTTGGTCTTGTTACTGTTGATGCTACAGTGTGTCTCATCCTTGTTTTCATGGTTGTATCTTTTCCTTCCTAGTGCTTTTGTTTAGAGTTGTCCTGCTTTACATATTTATTTCTTTTTGCACATTATAATAAATAGAATCTGCACTTACATCTGCCTTTGTTTGTAAGTATTACCCATCCATTTAATCCTGATATCCTGAGTTTAACATTTTCCATGTTTATTTCAGATAAATGTAAAAATGATTAAAAATCAATGATTCATCATTTCTTTTTTTTATTTCTTCATTTAATTGTTTTATTTTTTGGAACCAAGCACTGCAATTGCTCTTCACCAGGAACACAAGATGATAGACAAGCCACAGAAATTTAAATCAACTCATTAGAAAGTTTTAGACATAAACTGAAAATGCATTTAAAGCTGAACAATGTTAGATATTTTGATCAAATATTTCACTCGCGTAACACTTAAAAAAGGTAGAAAACAGCCTAGAAAACTGACCCTTATGTACAACTTTTTTCTTTAAAAAAGAGAAGCTGAAATGTTGGTGTTAGGAAGCTGCAGCTGTGTGGGTTCAACACTAAAAACTGCAACAGAAAACTTCCTTTTTATTTTCTATTCTTTTTAATTTTCATCAGGACCCAAAAACCTTACATATGATTAAAGACCATGGTGATGGCATTAGTGTGTCTACAAGTAGGAAAAGAAAACAAGAAAAACAATAGCAAAACTTATTCATTTTTTTTATGTTAAGCACAATTTAAGGTATATTTACTAATTTTTAAATATTATATACTATAGATAGATTACTACTCATTTATATTTAATCCTTTATTTCTAAACCAGAATAAAGATATTTGTTAAGATCTCTTTAGTTGTGCTGTGAGTACAGAGTCAGTGATGAGTGTGATGTGATGATGATGATGATGATGTGTGTGTGTGTGTGTGTGTGTGAGATGTGAGGCTTGTGGTAGCTCAAGTGGTTAAGGCTCAGGGTTATTAGGGTGCAAGCCCCAGCAATGCCAAACTGCCACTGTAGGGCCCTTAAACAAGGCCCTTAACCCTCCCTGCTCCAAGGTGCTGTATCATGACTAACCCTGTGCTCTGTAGCGCTCAGTAGTGGCTTTTACAATCCTGACACGAAAACATGGGTTTAAACTGTTACCGACTGTCACGTGCACAGTAGAGGAGGCGCCTCAGCGGTAGCTAAGCTAATCGGCAGGAAGAGCATTGTTTCTGCTGCCAGCATGAACAAGGCTGTGGTGATGTTTGTGGATGAGATTCACAAAGTTGAGATTGTGGTCACTAAAGGGGTTGTAATTAAAGACGCCCTGGTAAGACAAGCAGGTCAATGAAGGAAGCAGTTTACAGACAAAAAGTCAGGAGGAATTAAAACAGCAAAGAAGTAACACACAAGGTCAAAACTCAGGAGGCTTTTGGTCTCAACCCCAGTCTTATAGCAATGATAAAGGTGATGTACCAGGATGTTGAAAGTGTACTCAAGATCAACAGAGGGTTAAGTGCTTCTATTAATGTAAATATTAATGTAAAAAAGGCTGTTCTTTATCAGGTATGTTGTACACTTTATCTATTAGACCGTTTTTACACAATACAAATGTCATTAATGGTTTTATTCTTCCTGGTTTTAATGCTCCACATGTTTTATCTGCGTAGGCAGATGATGTTATGGTTTTAGTACTAAATCAAAACACAATTAAGGTTTTAGAAAAAGTCGTTTCTGATTTTAGTCAAGTTTCCTCATCGAGAATCAACTGGAGAAAAAGTGAAGCTATTGCAATAGGAAATTGGACCTTCGGTTTACCAAAACTAGCAAGTGAACAAAAGTGGACAAAAGAATTCAGAGACATAGGGATTTATTTAAATGATGAAAGGAAAAACTGGGACTGAGTATTAGGAAAAATAGAAGGTAAACAAAAAAGGGGAATGGCTAAAAGCGAACATGTCTCTAAGGGGGAGGGTACTGGTGGCCAACAATCTAGTAGCCTCAACACTGTGGCATCGCCTAGCTTAACTGTGGCCTTGGTGAAAAAATTCAAGCAGCACTAGTCAACTTTGTATGGGACAAATTACACTGGGTTCTTCAGAGTGTTCTCTTTCTCCCTATGGAAGAAAGAAGGCAGGGCCTAGTAGACATTTTTAGCAGAATCACAACAGCATAAGTAACTGCATCAGTTTCTGTAGGAATGGACATGTCTTTAAAACATCTGGATTTAACTTAGAGATTAAAATATTGACACCCACTGCTCCATGTAAATCTTTCCACTGTAAATCAGCTGCTCTCCTTCTAAGTGGACATTTATAAAACATTCTCCATGCCGGCTTAGTGTCATCTAAAACCCAGATTGTCCCTCCACACTGTATCTTTCCTCCCATCCAGCGTTCTCTTGTTTACAGTTTTTACACGACATTTACAAATTTCTTTTCCTTTTGCTTCATAGATCGGTAAAACATGTCCTTTGTCTGCATCAAGGTACAAACCATTAAAACCATCAAGCTTTGGTAAAAGTTCCAGTTCTGGGAAAGGGTCGCCTTTATCCGGTGTTTCAAACCCTTCGTGGTATTCCTTTAATAAAAACATTTCCTCTTTTGACAACTTGCTGATCATTTGTTGATGTTGATTTCAGTGTGTCACAGTGACCGTAGTCCTTGGCCACCGCTCTCGTGTCTTTGAAATCCATTCTTGCAGCGTCCACTAGTCTCCTCAAAGTTGAGTTTGTGTGAGGCCTGCAGAAGTGTTTTTAATGTCTAATCATCCTCGTCTTCTAGGAGCCAATATAGTGAGACAGCAGGGCATTGGGATCCATGCTTTGAGAGTCCATGCTTTAAAAACACTTTTGTAAAAATTAGATTTTAGAAATGAGAAAATGTTAGAAACATTTAAAACACTTTGGTCCATTAAAAAGAAAGTTTCATCACAACTAAGCCACTTGTTTTTTTGCAGATTAAAATCTCTCCATATCACCGAATCAGATCCGATCAGGTATTTTTGTACTGTTTGAAAACAAAATGTTGCGATTCTGCTAAAAATGTCTACTAGGCCCTGCCTTCTTTCTTCCATAGGAAGAAAGAGAACACTCTGAAGAACCCAGTGTAATTTGTCCCATACAAAGTTGACTAGTGCTGCTTGAATTTTTTCACCAAGGCCACAGTTAAGCTAGGCGATGCCACAGTGTTGAGTCTACTAGTTTGTTGGCCACCAGTACCCTCCCCCTTAGAGACATGTTCGCTTTTAGCCATTCCCCTTTTTTGTTTACCTTCTATTTTTCCTAATACTCAGTCCCAGTTTTTCCTTTCATCATTTAAATAAATCCCTATGTCTCTGAATTCTTTTGTCCACTTTTGTTCACTTGCTAGTTTTGGTAAACCGAAGGTCCAATTTCCTATTGCAATAGCTTCACTTTTTCTCCAGTTGATTCTCGATGAGGAAACGACTAAAATCAGAAACGACTTTTTCTAAAACCTTAACTGTGTTTTGATTTAGTACTAAAACCATAACATCATCTGCCTACGCAGATAAAACATGTGGAGCATTAAAACCAGGAAGAATAAAACTATTAATGACATTTGTATTGTGTAAAAACGGTCTAATAGATAAAGTGTACAACATACCTGATAAAGAACAGCCTTTTTTACATTAATATTTACATTATATTTACATTAATAGAAGCACTTAACCCTCTGTTGATCTTGAGTACACTTTCAACATCCTGGTACATCACCTTTATCATTGCTATAAGACTGGGGTTGAGACCAAAAGCCTCCGGAGTTTTGACCTTGTGTGTTACTTCTTTGCTGTTTTAATTCTTCCTGACTTTTTGTCTGTAAACTGCTTCCTTCATTGACCTGCTTGTCTTACCAGGGTGTCTTTAATTACAACCCCTTTAGCGACCACAATCTCAACTTTGTGAATCTCATCCACAAACATCACCACAGCCTTGTTCATGCTGGCAGCAGAAACAATGCTCTTCCTGCCGATTAGCTTAGCTACCGCTGAGGCGCCTCCTCTACTGTGCACGTGACAGTCGGTAACAGTTTAAACCCATGTTTTCGTGTCAGGATTGTAAAAGCCACTACTGAGCGCTACAGAGCACAGGGTTAGTCATGATACAGCACCTTGGAGCAGGGAGGGTTAAGGGCCTTGTTTAAGGGCCCTACAGTGGCAGTTTGGCATTGCTGGGGCTTGCACCCTAATAACCCTGAGCCTTAACCACTTGAGCTACCACAAGCCTCACATCTCACACACACACACACACATCATCATCATCATCATCATCACATCACACTCATCACTGACTCTGTACTCACAGCACAACTAAAGAGATCTTAACAAATATCTTTATTCTGGTTTAGAAATAAAGGATTAAATATAAATGAGTAGTAATCTATCTATAGTATATAATATTTAAAAATTAGTAAATATACCTTAAATTGTGCTTAACATAAAAAAAAATGAATAAGTTTTGCTATTGTTTTTCTTGTTTTCTTTTCCTACTTGTAGACACACTAATGCCATCACCATGGTCTTTAATCATATGTAAGGTTTTTGGGTCCTGATGAAAATTAAAAAAGAATAGAAAATAAAAAGGAAGTTTTCTGTTGCAGTTTTTAGTGTTGAACCCACACAGCTGCAGCTTCCTAACACCAACATTTCAGCTTCTCTTTTTTAAAGAAAAAAGTTGTACATAAGAAGGGTCAGTTTTTTAGGCTGTTTTCTACCTTTTTTAAGTGTTACGCGAGTGAAATATTTGATCAAAATATCTAACATTGTTCAGCTTTAAATGCATTTTCAGTTTATGTCTAAAACTTTCTAATGAGTTGATTTAAATTTCTGTGGCTTGTCTATCATCTTGTGTTCCTGGTGAAGAGCAATTGCAGTGCTTGGTTCCAAAAAATAAAACAATTAAATGAAGAAATAAAAAAAAGAAACGATGAATCATTGATTTTTAATCATTTTTACATTTATCTGAAATAAACATGGAAAATGTTAAACTCAGGATATCAGGATTAAATGGATGGGTAATACTTACAAACAAAGGCAGATGTAAGTGCAGATTCTATTTATTATAATGTGCAAAAAGAAATAAATATGTAAAGCAGGACAACTCTAAACAAAAGCACTAGGAAGGAAAAGATACAACCATGAAAACAAGGATGAGACACACTGTAGCATCAACAGTAACAAGACCAAGACACAATGAGAAAAGGAGAACTTAAATGATGTGGCACTAAAGTGATAATCCAACACAGGTGAGCGTGATCATGGGGGGAAATGGGAAACACAACAATGATGAGACCTAATAAGGACCAGGCCGTTATGAGAGGTTTATAGACCCTGTATGACCATGTAAGTATGAGTGAGTAAAATATTTCTTCAGACAAGACGAACAAACCACAGCGCTGCTTTAACACTTTCAAGTCAAGGGATGTAGATGGTGTATGGAACTTCCTGTTTCTCAGTAAAGTATTATTAGTTCTGTAAAAGAAGCTTCATCTTGCTTTTGTAGTCATTCATCACTCAGGTCCAAGATCTCCATCAAGTACAGAGAGAGGATTGTTCTCTGGACAAAATGAGAATACAGGTCATTTTTGGTGTCCTGTTGATTTACACCCACGTTGTCATGGGTAAGTTTTATCCTCTAATAATGCATGATTCATTTATTTACTATATGTGCAGTTGTACAGTTTCAGCTTTATGAAATGAGAAATGGTCTAAATGGAGGTTTAAACCTGTGAGATCAGATCAGCTTTTAATGAAAACTTCCTGCACTTCAAATGTAGGGAATGTTATTTTTCTGTTAATGACTTCAATCAATTCATGTTTTAGGAAAACATTTAAATAAATTCTACAAAATTAAACTGATCTAAACTGTCTAAAATATATTTTAATATATAATAATTTTGTTGTTTAACCCTGTGTCCAATTTTCTTTTCCATTAATGACATTTACATTTACAGCATGTGACAGACACACTTATCCAGAGCGATGTACAAAAGTGCTTTTAAGTCTCTAACATTGAATACATTAACTCTGGGCTGTCTGTGTCGAATGTGCTGCTTTACAGCCAGACTGGTTTGGATCTTGGAGGATGTTCTGTGAGAGTGTTACACATCATCAGTGTTAAGATGTAGATTTAAAGGAGTCTAAAGCAAGTAAAGTTTTCACAGTACAGATTATGGCTGGGCGAAATGACAAAAATCTAATCAAAATACATATTACAAATACATAACCACAATCAAACAGACGTAAATATTAATTACATTTTAAACTTCGTGATTTTTTTTCTATATTTCTTTAAAGCTCCTTTCAAAAAATGAACTTGCACAACATGTGAACAGAAAGACTTGCACAACAGTTTTCTGAACTATCATTTATCCTTTAATCAACTGTGATGTTAGAATGATTTCCCTGCCATTTTAATCGTAAATACATTTTATCGACTGTGTTTAATGACAACGACATTGACGATATGTCACGGCGTCATGCTAACCGCTAACACATCTTGTAGGAACGAATACTAATAAAACCTCCTTTTTTACTAAAGAACGTGGGTCACTATCCACTATATTATTACAATATTATTAACAGAATGCTGATGATTTTTTTCCCTCTGCAGGTTCACTGTTTCAGGATCATGTTGTCTGTAGATATAATCAGATTAAACCGTGTTATGTAGCTGTGGGACAACGACTGCAAATGCCGCTGGAGGATGGGTTTGACCTAAAGACCACTACTAGTTTAATTATAAGATATAGAAAAACCCAAAGTTCCCCACCAACACCACGTCTCCCAAGATGGCAGTTTGTTAATGATAATAAAACTATGATACTAACCAGTGCAGAGAGGAACGACTCTGGAACATACACTTTAGGCATCTATGATGTAGAAGGGAGAAGTAAAGGCAATTATACTCTCCAGGTGAACATTGAAGGTAGGACCACACAACCTCTAATCACATCACACAGCACACTACAAGTTATTTCATAAATGTATAAAATATAAACATTCATCCACATTGTAGCAGACATACCAAGTGTCCCGGAAGTTCCGGGAGTCTCCCGCATATTCATAGCGGCTCCCTGATTCCCGCAAAATAGTTAAAATCTCCCGGAATCTAGAGCGAGCGACAGAGACTGTGCTCCAAACCTTGGCAGAGGGGGAGGGGGAGACCTTGCGTGTGTGTGTGTGTGTGTGTGTGTGTGTGTGTGTGTGTGTGTTTGTGTGTGTGTGTATGTGCGTCATTAAGCGCGTGTAAGTCAGAGAGCATCCTGATTGGCCTGATTTCGGTAAATCAACCAATCAATTGTCAGTGTGGGCGGGCTTTTATCTCTTCTCCTGAATCGAATTAATCAGTAGTGATGGGAAGTTCGGTTCTTTTCCGCGAACCGGTTCTTTCGGACAGTTCGATTTAATGAGCCAGTTCAAAAATCCAGTTCACCAGTTCTTATACGTCCTGACGCAAATTCCATCATCCCGCTGCCGGCAGGTAATACAATCAATTTAACACATTCGAAAAGTTCTTTGTAATCATAACTTTAGTTGAATACTTTAAGTTTTGCAACTAAAACACCCAGTACAGGCATTTATGTGCAAACGTGGATGTTTTACGTGTCTTAAAGGTATAAAGTTAATAAACTAGTTTTCATCAACTTACAAAAAGCGGCATATAAAAATACAGACTAACCTGCACAATAGTCAATAGTAAAATTAACTGACATATATTGAGTGACATATATAGATTTTTTTTTTTTATCTAAAAATGTTTAATAGCCTATGACTAGTTACTATGCATATCCCAATATGTATAATTTACTCTGCAGGTTCACGCATGCGCAGCATCAACAGTATGTCCGAAACAGTTCGTTCAGTGTACTGATGATTCGCTGTACCAATTCATCGGTTCTCGGACGCGTCCGAAAGAAACAGTTCTCAGTTCAGTGTACTGATGATTCACTGTAACAGTTCGGATATTAGAGCATGCGCAGTATCAACAGCTCATTGGTTCTCGGACGCGTCCGAAAGAAACAGTTCTCAGTTCAGTGTACTGATGATTCACTGTAACAGTTCGGATATTAGAGCATGCGCAGTATCAACAGCTCATTGGTTCTCGGACGCGTCCGAAAGAAACAGTTCTCAGTTCAGTGTACTGGTGATTTGCTGTATCGGTTCAGTAATTCACGCATGCGCAGTATCAACAGCTCGCGCTCACAGTACTCTCAGCACAAAATGTCTCAGTTCAGTATACAGGAGTTACATATACTCCGGGATATTAGTTTATTTAGTGTCGGCCCGACTGTCAGGCATGACCGAAAGTGAGTAACTTTAGTAACTTGTGGATCAGCGCTGATTCAAGACGCGAACTGTTTAGAACGAATCAGTCCGACTTGGTGAACCAGTTCATCCAGTTCACTAAAAAGAACTGGTTCAAAAGAACGATTCGTTCACGAACTGGCCATCACTATTAATCAGTGTATCTAGAAACAGGAGCGCCATCATGGCCCATGGCAGAGGGACAGAGCCCCCAAAAAACCACAATATCAGGAGGATGGTTTCCGGAATACCTCCCGGAAAATACTTTTTGCAGGTTGGGATGTCTGCTATAGTCTCTTTCAAGATTTTGTTTTATGTTTTTATATTTATTTATGCAAATGAGGCTCCATCTAATTAAAAATGCAGAAACGTAAATATTAACCGAACAACAAAAACAACCTAGGATTTTAATGTCATTAGAAACTTACATGTTTATTTCTCACATATACAGGGGCAGGTCATACAATTAGAATATCATCAAAAAGTTGACTTATTTCACTAATTCCATTCAAAAAGTGAAACTCCAACAAGTCCTGTTGGAAAATGAAACCTGCATCTCCATAAAGTTGGTCAGCAGCAGGAAGCATGAAGTGCTCTAAAACTTCCTGGTATACGGCTGCGTTGACCTTGGACCTTTAGAAAACACAGTGGACCAACACCAGCAGATGACATGGCACCCCAAACCATCACTGACTGTGGAAACTTTACACTGGACCTCAAGCAACGTGGATTGTGTGCCTCTCCTCTCTTCCTCCAGACTCTGGGACCCTGATTTCCAAAGGAAATGCAAAATTTACTTTCATCAGAGAACATAACTTTGGACCACTCAGCAGCAGTTGAGTCCTTTTTGTCTTTAGCCCAGGCGAGACGCTTCTGACGCTGTCTGTGCACTTCATGACCAACTTTACGGAGATGCAGATTTCATTTTCCAACAGTGCCCTGCACACAGTGCCAAAGCTACCAGTACCTGGTTTAAGGACCATGGTATCCCTGTTCTTACAGTTTTTTTCAATCGCTAACAAGCGCTTACCTATACTTAAGATAATTTTTCTAAACTCTTAACACAGACTCACACCTACAAAACACAATTGGCCAAATTGATAATTTTCCTCTCAAAAACACATTTTGTTAAATATATACTAACTCTCCATTTCAAAACAGAACACATCTTTCTCTGCACACACTAACTTTACCGAAACACTAGAAATCTGACTCAAAATGAAATTATTCTGTCAAAGAATAACACTTGTTTTCACTTCACAAGGTATATGCAGTCAATCAAAGTACACCAGGTTTCAAAATACTGGCTATTGTTGACATTAGAAAAACTGCATAGACTTTTATGTTTCAGGTAACATGCAATCCACCTTTTACACAAAATGTCTTAGTTGGGAACTGTATGTCCACATGTACAGTAATGTTCACATTCAAATGCATTCCAGTAAAAAGCAAATCAGTTATTTTTTTCTTTACTGTTTACTTAAGGAGGTACAGTAGAAACACAATATAATAGAAGAGAAAAAGTTTTACAGTATTGCTTACAGTGAACAAAATAGCATATATAAGAGCATTCTGAAAAACAAAAAACAAAACAGCAAAAAGCCCAGATAAGAAGGGGGGAACTAAAAATAGCACAAAATTAATGTATCTAATCCCTGCAATCTTCAGGGTTAGGCCACATGTTTTCGTCAACATCACATCTGATATCATCTAAGGCGATGCACCTGGGATAAAATCGCTTGGTATGTTGGATCCACCCTTGGCAATCTTGAACTGTGATGTCCCTGCAGCCAGCATCCATGGCTTCAAGGAGGGACATCTGGTCATGTGGCTGATGGTCATAAACCTTCCACCTCCATACAGAAAAGAACTCCACTATGGGGTTGAGGAAAGGTGAATAGGGTGGAACGAAGAGACTTACCAGTCTTGGGTGGACTTCAAACCATGCTGTTATTGCTTGCGAATGATGGAAAGCAACTTTTTCTCAGGTAATTACAAATGTCCTCATGTTTTCACCCTCCTGATCCTGCTCTGGTACCAGGCGCTGGTGGAGATCATTGAGAGAGGCAAGGAGGCGTTCGGTATTATAGGGTCCAACCTGACATCTGTGAAGGAGTAATCCTGCATTTGCCATTGCTGCACACATGGTAATGTCGAATAATGGAGGTGATTGTTTGTTTATTATCAGCTGAGATATATTGTTTTTGAACTGATATCATTGCAGAAGCAGAGGATTTTATACTGTATCTAAGGTTTGGAATATTGTTTTTGCTATTGTGGGATGTTGTGTGTTAACATTCGTGAATATTACAAAAACAATCCATAATTTTGGTGGGAGGTATAGCTTGTCTGTTAAGAAAATGTAAGCATTGTGGAAATGTGTTCACTGATTGCATATTGTGTGAAAAGGACATGAAATGTGTGAAAGTTATGGCCACAAAAGACTGATGCTGTGCTAATTGTGTTTAGAGTTTTGAAAATGTGACAAATGTTTGGACAAACGCTTGGTAGCGACTGAAAAAAACTGTAATTGGCCAGCTAACTCTCTTGACCTTACACCCAGCGAATTTCTATGGGGTATTGTGAAGAGGAAGATGCGATATGCCAGACCCAACAATGCATAAGAGCTGAAGGCCACTATCAGAGCAACCTGGGCTCTCATAACACCTAAGCAGTGCCACAGATCGACTCCATGATCCACTGATCGACTAAATGCAACGCCGCATTGCTGCAGTAATTCAGGCAAAAGGAACCCCAACTAAGTATTGAGTGCTGTACATACTCATACTTTTCATGTTCATACTTTTCCGTTGGCCCAGATTTCTAAAAATCCTTTCTTTGTATTGGTCTTAAGTAATATTCAAATTTTCTGAGATGAATTTGGGATTGTCCTTAGTTGTCGGTTATAATCATCAAAATTAAAAGAAATAAACATTTGAAATATATCAGTCTGTGTGTAATGAATGAATATAATATACAAGATTCACTTTTTGAATGGAATTAGTGAAATAAATCAACTTTTTGATGATATTCTAATTATATGACCAGCACCTGTATATTTGAGTTTATGTTGCTGTTTTTTTTTAAAAATTTCCTCTGATATTTTTGGTTTGATTATGTGTTTGATTGTTATGGCTTCTGTAGTAATTCATCCCGAGGTGTTTATCTCTAATCTACAGCTCAGGTGTCCTCAGTGAAATTGTCCTACAGCTGCTTGTTTCCGGAGGTCAGGAGAGTGTTCTGTTCTGCTGATGGAGACAACCTTCACTACAGCTGGACTTCTGCGTTTAACACTCGTTTGGAGGACAACAACAAAACTATTGTACTGGATATAATACATAATAATAATAATGTCACCTGTCATGTTGAAAATCACGTCAGTCATGAGCACAATTCCATTAACCTCCCGACATGTATTGGTGAGTTTGTCTTTTTAAGTAACAAATTAATCTAATACTGTAAAAGCTTTAATAATAAATATCACTAACACTATTGTGCAGTGCTTCTTACTTTCCTGCACCATCCACTTTATTAGAAACACCCGTAGGCATTCATGAAGTTATCTAATCAGCCAATCATGTGTTTGATTTCTTGCATTGTTGATGGTAACGGACGAGTTGCCTAAACTGCAGATCTTGATGGGAATCACTACATCTCTCATCAAGGTGTAAAAACATTGTTTCAACCCAAGATTCATGCCATGATTAAAGTCATAGATCAATAAGTGAACATTAAAAGATGTTCTTTACCTGCTGTGCTGCTGACACATATTTCCAGGTGTTCTTATTAAAGTGGACAGTGTATTAATTAGCCCATGCTGTCTGTGTTGATTTTACTTGATGGTCTATTTTATATGAGCATTTGTGCTCTCTCTCTCTCTCTCTCTTTCTCTCTCTATCTCTCTCTCAGATTTCATGATCGTGTTTGTGCTCGTGTGGCTCTTTGAGGTCATCATCCTGCTGTCTGTGTTAGTGGGCTCACTGTACATTTACCCCAGAATCTACAGGAAACAGAGGACACCAGAGAGTAAGACTTTAATACTTGTTAGCTTGGAAAATAAACATATTACCAAAGTTCAAATTTTAGTTTGAAGTATGTGCTAACGTAAAAACTAGAAAACTGAAAGTCTAAAACTGATGTTTTGTCTAAAGCTGATCAACTGAGCTTTATTTTTTCCATCCAAATATCAGGACCAGGAAGCTCTGTAACCCTGAACAAGGATTAGAAGAGGCAGTCCGTGGCTGATCTCCTCTATATGAGCAGGCATCGCTCTCCGTCTCATCCAGACTAAAACCTGATAAAACTGTAACCATTACCATAACAGTGTAACAGTGCTATCTGATTACCAACCTTGCTATTGCTCTCTGTTTTGGATTATTTGCTGTGTTTAAAAAAATTTATTAATTCAGCCTCATTATTCATATTATATTGAGTGCTAATTTTGTTTATGTTTTAGTTCTAATATTCTAACCACAATGTAATGCTTTGATGCTACAAAGGCAAAAAAATATATAATTTTCAATATTGAAATGTAAATCAAGTTCTAAATTTAAGTCCTATGTAATGAATGTGTAAATGCTGAAATAAAACCTACACACTCATGTGTTCTAGACTGTTCTATTGTCTCTATATACTGTAGCATACAGTTACGGAGGATCAGTGACAGGAAGAACGTCACCAAGTCAAGAAGCTTTTATTGTCATTTCAACCATATATAGCTGTTGCAGTACACAGTGAAATGAGACAACGTTTCTCCAGGATCAGGGAGCTACATAGAACAAAGACAGAGCGAAGGACTTAGTAAGTTAGTCCTAGATACATAAAGTGTGTCTGTGCAACCTGGTGCAAACAGTGCAGGACAAGACAAACAAGACAGTACAGGACAGAAGACAAAAAAGTCAGTGTAGGACAAAAGACAGTTCAAACAAAAAATACAAGACAATACACAAAAGACAATACACAAAAACAGTGACCAGTATAAATACTGTATGTTCAATCAATATTACGTGTGCAGAAATACTGGAAGGAACACATTAGTATCATAGCAGCAATTACATGAGGTATTGTAAAAACGTTTTGATCCTTTTGAGCTCTTTTTAGGTTTAAGATGCTTTGCAAATAACATACTGCAGTAACCGGGGTAGATTAGTAAACCCTGGACTCTTGAGCAGGAGCCTTTCCCAGGGGACTCAAGAGGGTGGACAGTCTGGATGAGACACACACACACACACACACACACACACACACACACACACACACACACACACACACACACACACACACACCCTAGACAGTTTAGACATTTTAAAGGGCATATGATTGTAGTCAATGGTTGCCCTTCTTGATGACATTCTTCCTGTCACTGTTCCTCCTTAACTGTATGCTACAGTATATTCAGACAATAGAACAGTTTAGAACAAATGAGTGTGTAGGTGAGTTACATTAAAAATACTAAAATCATCAATAATAACAAATAATAACAGATTTTATTTCAGCATTCACACATTCTGTACATAGGACTTAAAAATTAGATTTACATTTCAAAAAAATTTAATATTTTATTAAATTGTTGCCACTGTAGAATCACAGCATTACAGAGGGCTTAAAATATAAAGGGGATGTTGTCACTAGGTAAAAGCCACTGGATAGCAGTGTTAGCGATGTCATCAGCTAACCCAGGATATAATATTTCTCAGGAATAAAACCGTTTAAAGTTTAAAACATGAAAGCTTTTGAGCACACAGTTTTGCCTTTGTATTTACCAGGGTATGAGTAGTGACATTAATGCTGATGACTGTTAATTACTGTAACTGTTGCTTAATTCATTATTTTCAATTCAATTTACTGTATGTGTATAAGCACTTCAACGATGGACATTGTCTCAAAGCAGCTTTACAGAAGTATAAAAACAGAATAAATATTTTCTAATGTTTTTTTAAAAAAGACAGACTCACTGGTACATTTTGGCAGTTCAGTGACTGACGTCAGGCATGACTGACGTGATATTCGACATGACAGGTGACTTTTTCAATATGCATTTTATCCAGTACGAGAGTTTTGTTGTTGCCCTCCAACTGAGTGTTTAACGCAGAAGTCCAGCTGAAGTAAAGGTTGTCTCCAGGTTTGTCTTCCCCGAGGAAGAAAAGGTTTGTCTTCCCCGAGGAAGATAAACACCTCGGGATGAATTACTATGGACACCATAACAAATAAACACAAAATCAAAGCAAAATCATACAAAGAAATTAGAAGGACATATATATCACAATATATATATACTTCTGCATTTTTAATTAAATGAAGCCTCATTTGAATAAAAATATTAAACTGTAAAATGAAATATTGAGAGAGACTATAGTTATAGTTAATATATTTTTTATTGATCATGGCTTGAATCTCCGTTAGAAGGCACTTCCGCAGCCCCTACCAGTTCATGCCCTGGAAGGGTGCCTTTTGGCTGCCGGGCCCAGAACCATACAGACAGATCTGCTCACCTTACGCATTGGCCGTCATATGAACTTAGATCCCTTAGAGCCAGGAGTTAATGCTTCTGTGTTCTTCCCAACTACAAACTGCCTCATCCAGGCCCACCTAGTGTAAGAGTAGAGCTTCAGGCACATAATCATGGAGCAAAACCTTGCTTTGGGCATATCCTGTCAACACAAGCATTTCACCATTCCCTAATATTATGGAAAGGTTTTAGCAAATCGGTTCCCATTTCTTTCTTTTTTTATACACAGCTCCAAAAATATAACATACCTGGGATCATGTTTCACCAAAAGTGATAAAATGACATTACAGTATACTATAATTTTAGCAGCTCAAACAGAGGGTTAAGGGCCTTTTGCATTTTAAAAAACAGTGAAAACACTTTATTTATTATAATGTGCAAAAAGAACTAAATAAGTAAAGCAGGACAACCCTAAACAAAAACACTAGGAATGAAAATATACAAACATGAGGACAAGGATGAGACACACTGTAGCATCAACAGTAGCAAGACCAAGACACAAAGAGAAAACAGGAACTTAAATGATGTGGCACTAAAGAGATAATCCAACACAGGTGTATGTGATCTTGGGGGAAATGGAAACACGACAATGATGAGATCTAAAAAGGACCAGGCTGTTGTGAGAATGTGAAAAATATTTACCCAGACAAGACGAACAAACCACAGCGTTGCTTTACCACTTCTAAATCAAGGGGTGTAGATGGTGTATGGAACTTCCTGTTTCTCAGTAAAGTATTATTAGTTCTGTAAAAGAAGCTTCATGTTGCTTTTGTAGTCGTTCATCACTCAGGTCCAAGATCTCCATCAAGTACAGAGAGAGGATTGTTCTCTGGACAAAATGAGAATACAGGTCATTTTTGGAGTCCTGCTGATCTACAACCACGTTGTCATGGGTAAGTTTTATCCTCTAATAATGCATGATTCATTTATTTACTACATGTGCAGTTGTACAGTTTCTGCTTTATGAAATGAGAAATGGTCTAAATGTAGTTTAAACCTGTGAGATCAGATATCAGTAAATCGGTCAGCTTTTAATGAACACTTCCTGCACTTCAAAAGTAGAGAATATATATATATATATATATTTTTTTTTTTTTCTGTGAATACATTGAGGAGAACTTTTCTGTGAACTTTGTCATGCAAAATATCATTTAGGAAAATATAAATAAATTCTAAGAAACTGAAGACTTCCACAGGCACTAAAGTGTCTAATATATATTTTAATATATAATACTTGTGGTCCTATTGTTTAACCCTGTGTCAAATTTTCTTTTCCATTATTTACGTGTGATAGACACGCTTATCCAGAGCAATGTACAAAAGTGCTTTTAAGTCTCTGTCATTAAATATATTGCTTTATAACCTGCTTTACTAGGTTACAGACTTAAGATACCATGACCCTAAAAACAATGTTGAGTCAGTCAGCTCTGGTCTGGTATTCATCAGCAATCAGGTCTGTGCTGAACTCAGAGTTTGTGAAGACCCATTAGTTCCTCTCGGTTGCACTATTATAAACTTTTGCAGAAATGACATTTTTTACATTTACATAATTTCCTGTCCAGTGTCACCCAATTGAGGATGGGCTCCCTTGTGAGCCTGGTTCCTCTCAAGGTTTCTTCCTCAGGGAGTTTTCCTTGCTGCCACCACCACCAGCTTGCTCATTACTGATAGGGATAGATATATGGTATTTTAAAATGTAAGTTAAAGTCTTCAACCATCGTTTGCTGTGCTCAGCTGTGCAGACCACTAGGAAAAGTTCATTCCACCACCTTTTTTTGCTTTGTAGGCAAGCATCAGTGTTTTGAACCTGGCTATATGAAGCCAGTGGAGGGATCGCAGCAGCAGGGTGGCATGCGAGAATTTCGGCAGTTTGAAATCAAGTTGTGCACCTGCATTGTGGATCATTTGCAGAGGAAGAAATGTGTTTAGAGTTAGACCTGCCAGCATTGTGTTACAGTAGTCCAGTCTTGAGGTGGCAAGAGACTGAACAAGTACCTGAGCAGCATGTGTGGATAAGAATGGTCGAATCCTTCTGATGTAGTAGAGAAGGAACCCGACAAGAGCGTGTCACATTAAGGACGTTCGAGGAAAAGGACAGATTGTCCGTGGTTACCCCAAGGTTGCAAGCTGTGACTGAAGGGGCAATCAGATCGTTATGCAGGGATGTTGCAAGATCGTGAACAGGAGATGAGTCACCTGGGATGATCAGCAGATCAGATTTGCTGCGATATTATGTCTGCCTGACATGCTGAAATCTGAACAGAAGCTGTTATATCTGAGGGCAGGAAGGAGAAGACAAGTTGAGTATTATCAGCACAGCAGTGGTAAGAGAACCCGTGTGAGGAAATAACTTTACCAAGAGAAGAGATTGAGTATACAGGGAAAAAAGGAGAGAACCAAGTACTGAGCCCTGTGGGACATCAGTGCAGAGTCTGCATGGAGCAAATGTCACTCCCCTCCATGTTATCTGATATGAGCAACCTTCCAGTAAGGAAGCAAACCGTTCCCATGTAAATGATGGAAAAGAAAACTGGGCACAGGGTTAAATAATAGGATCAGTATTATTATTTCAGTCAGGACCACTTTGTCAAATGAGCATTTATTAGGTGATAGCATACAGTTAGTGTTGTAGATATGGTTCTGTTCTGGGCAAAAATTCAGGCGCCCGTCCGTGCACATGCATGGACAGAGCAGGGAGAGCAGCAACTAGAAAATAGAATAGACCCCCGTATAACAGAACCATTAAATATGTATAGTATTAATATGCTCACATACATGTTTTAAAAAAAAAATTATATATATATATATATATATATATATATATATATATATATATATATATATATATATATATATAGCGAGAGCAAGAGAGAGAAAGAAACTAATATGTGATGAAGGTTTATAGCGTAAACTGGTAAACGGGGTTGGAGGAGGGAATTTAATTTGCAGCAGCAGCGATGCGCTAGAAGTGGCTCGGTGAATGGGAATTTAAATGGTTGGATAATATGGATGTCGTAACCGGATTGGTGCGCGTCATGAACAGCTGATTATCATCTGATGCAGCTTGATGACATGGCCTGCTTGGACTAATACAATGTTTGATATATTATATTATATATTACACAGTTTAAATTCCAAGACTCCTGAGGGTGGACAAAAGAGTCTTGTGGTTGACCATATCAAAGGCTGCTGAAAGGTCGAGGAGGATGAGGACAGATGAGAGCTTGGATGATCTAGCAGCATGTAGTTTCTCAGAGACAGTCAAATGTGCTGTTTTACAGCCAGACTGGTTTGGATCTTAGAGGTTCTGTGAGAGGGTGTTACACAGCATCAGTGTTAAGATGTAGATTTAAAAGGAGTCTAAAGCAAGTACCATTTACACAGTACAGCTTATGGCTGGGCAAAATGACAAAAATCTAATCACAATATTTAATTGAAAAACATACATCTGCACTATTTTATTTATGTGTATTTACTGTAAAATCTGCCTAATATTTTACATTCATGTATATACAGTTAGGGTTAGTTGACTTGTTTATTCAGCTTGCACGTTTTTTTAATGCCATAACCTTATAAGTTTCTACATGTTGTTCCTTTATAACAGTGTCTGCACATTTTCTTTCAATGCCATAGCCTTAGAACTATTTACTTCAACATCAATGTCCACACATCTCTGCAATGCTATAGCCTTCATATCTATTAACTGTACATTATATATAAACATGCTGTACATTTACAGTCATATGCAAAAGTTTAGGAACCCCTGACAATTTCCATGATTTTCATTTATAAATATTTGGGTGTTTGGATCAGCAATTTAATTTTGATCTATCAAAAAACTGAAGGACACAGTAGTATTTCAGTAGTGAAATGAGGTTTAATGGATTAACAGAAAATGTGCAATATGTATCAAAACAAAATTAGACAGGTGCATAAATTTGGGCACCCATTCCATTTTGTTGATTTGAATACCTGAAACTACTTAGCACTGATTAATTGGAACACACAATTGGTTTGGTGTGCACAATAAGCCTTGAACATCATAGACAGGGGCATCCAAACATGAGAAAAGGTATTTACAGTAAGTTGGCCAATTGCAAGTTGACCTGAAAACAAAGATTGTTCATCATTATGGTTTAGTGGAAGGCTACAAAAAGTTATCGCAGAGATATAAGCAGTCAGTGTCCACTGTGAGGAAATGGAAGACCACAGGCGAAGGATGGTGAGAACAGTCAAAAACAGTCCACAGACCACCTCCATAGACCTCAACAACAGTTTGCTGAAATATCATTTATTTAACCTTTACTCGACTGGGATGTTAGAATGTTTTCCTGCCATTTCAGTCCAAAATAAAATTTCACTTGGAAAAGATACCGTTTTGAAGTTTACAAAGATGAGAAGTGTGTTTCAGTTTACAATACTATTAACAGAATGCTGATGATTTTTTCTTCCTCTGCAGGTTCACTGTTTCAGGATCATGTCTGTAGATTTAATCAGAGTAATCAGTGTTATGTAGCTGTGGGACAACGACTGTACCTGCAAATGCCGCTGGAGGATGGGTTTGACCTAAATACCACTAGTGTAATTTTAAGATATAGAAAAACCCAAAGTTCCCCACCAACACCAAATCACTCAAGATGGCAGTTTGTTAATGATAATAAAACTATGATACTAACCAGTGCAGAGAGGAACGACTCTGGAACATACACTTTAAACATCTTTGATGTAGACGGGAGAAGTAAAGGCAGTTATACTCTCCAGGTGAACATTGAAGGTAGGACCACACAACCTCTAATCACATCACACTACAAGTTCATAAATGTATAAAATATAAACATTTATAGACACTATAGTATCTCTCAAGATTTTGTTTTATGTTTTCATATTTATTTATGCAAATGCATCTAATTAAAAATGCAGAACTATATAGATTAAGAAAAACAATTGGTGTTTTAATGTTAGAAATGAATTATTTTTTGCCATATCTATTTGATATGTTGTTGTGTTTCTGGTTTGTTCTTTTATTTCTGGTTTAATAATGTGTTTAATTTATTCTGAGGTGTTTGTCTCTAATCTACAGCTCAGGTGTCCTCAGTGAATGTTACATACAGCTGCTTGTCCTCTGGAGTCATGAAAGTGACCTGTTCTGCTGATGGAGACAACCTTCACTTCAGCTGGACTTCTGACTTTAACACACTCCCTCAACTGGAGAACGGGACCAGCACTGTCACACTGGAACAAGACCATCAAGGAAACATCACCTGCCATGTAGAAAATCATGTCAGCCGTGACCACGATACTGCTGAACTCCACCAATGTCCTGGTGAGTCTGTCTTTTATAAAGAAGGATTTAATAAACAAAATTCCAATGCAGCAGTTTGTGAACACAGAGACAAAACAGCCAGATCCAGACACATCCTGAGGACAGCCTTGACTAATCCTGTCAGTCCCCATATACAGTCTTTAATTATCTGATAATTTTATAAAATGTACAGTATATAATGTTTATAATGTATACAGTATATATAATATAATATATAACATAATACAATAGAATATAATATAGAATATAATAAAACACTTTGTATTTTGTATATAAGTAAATTCGAGTCTTTGGATGATTTTAGTGAAAAATGATAATTTAATGGTGAACAGATTTTTAAATGAAAGTAAAAGTTTGCTGAAATATTTATTTATCACTTAATCACTGATTCCATTTTGTCCAAATAAAATTCAGCAAACAAGTAAAGCAGTTGCCAATAATATTAACAGAATGCTGATGATTTTTTCTTCCTCTGCAGGTTCACTGTTTCACATCACACTCACACAGACATTAGTGATTAACCCCACACACTCACACAGACATTAGTCATTAACCCCACACACTCACACAGACATTTTTGACTAATCCCACTCAAAAATCTCATCAGTCATCTTTTACTGAACGCACAAAAGTGTAAAATATCATTTAACACCTTCATAAATCAAACAATATTTGGGTAGAAAAATCTTTATCACTGATGCTGTTATCTGTATTGATTGTTATTTTTTTCTATATTAAATTAAAATAAGTAAATCAACTGAGAAAATAAAAATAGACAGGTTTGAAGTTTACACAGATCAGAGGTGTGTTTCAGTTTACAATAATATTAACAGAATGATGATGATTTTTTCTTCCTCTGCAGGTTCACTGTTTCAGGATCATGTTGTCTGTAGATTTAAACAGATTAAACCGTGTTATGTAGCTGTGGGACAACGACTGCACCTGCAAATGCCGCTGGAGGATGGGTTTGACCTAAAGACAACTAGATTAATTTTAACATATAGAAAAAAACAAAGTTCCCCAACAACACCACATCTCCCAAGATGGCAGTTCGTTAATGATAATAAAACTATGATACTAACCAGTGCAGAGAGGAACGACTCTGGAACATACACTTTATACATCTATGATGTAGACGGGAGAAGTAAAGACAGTTATACTCTCCAGGTGAACATTGAAGGTAGGACCACACAACCTCTAATCACATCACACACACACACTACAAGTTATTTCATACATGTATAAAATATAAACATTTGTCCACACTGTAGCAGACATCCCAAGTGTCCCGGAAGTTCCTATATTCCTAAATTCATAGCGGCTCCCTGATGCCCGCAAATTAGAACGATCTCCTGGAATCTAGAGCGAACTAGCAAGAGCGCGCATGCGCGACAGAAACTGTGCACCAAACCTTGGCGGAGTGGGGGGTGGGAAGAGACCTTGCGTGTGCGTGTTAGCCTGTGTGCGTCATTAATTAATTAACATTCGGAATACCTCCCGGAAAATACTTTTTGCAGGTTGGGATGTCTGCTATAGTCTCTTTCAAGATTTTGTGTTATGTTTTTAGATTTATTTATCCAAATGAGGCTCCATTTAATTAAAAATGCAGAAACATAAATAGAAACCAAACAACAAAAAAAACAACCTAGGCTTTTAATGTTATTAGAAATGAACATGTTTATTTCTCACATATATATTTGAGCTTATGCTTTGTTTTTGTTTTATTTTTTTGTTTGTTTTTTTCCTCTGATATTTTTGGTTTGATTATATGCTTGATTGTCATGGCTTCTGTAGTAATTCATCCCGAGGTGTTTATCTCTAATCTACAGCTCAGGTGTCCTCAGTGAAATTGTCCTACAGCTGCTTGTTCTCTGGAGTCAGGAGAGTGTTCTGTTCTGCTGATGGAGACAACCTTCACTTCAGCTGGACTTCTGAATCAATCACTCGGTTGGAGGACGACAACAAAACGCTCGTACTGGATAAAAGCCATAGAGAAAAATTCACCTGTCTTGTCGAAAATCACATCAGTCGTGAGCACAATTCCATTAACCTCCCGACTTGTATTGGTGAGTTTGTCTTTCTAAGTAACAAATGAATCTAATACTATAAACTTTTAATAATAAATATCACTGACACTATTGTGCAGTGCTTCTTACTTTCCTGCACCATCCACTTTATTAGAAACACCTGTAGACATTCATGAAGTTATCTAATCAGCCAATCATGTGTTTGATTTCTTTGACTTTTATTGTTGCATTGTTGATGGTACCAGATGAGCTGCATAAACTGCAGATCTTGTGGGAATTTTACATAAAACAGTCTCTACGTCTCTCATCAAGGTGTAAAAACAATGCCATGGTTAAAGTCATAAAGACCAATAGGTGAACATTAAGAGATGTTCTTTACCTGCTGTGCTGCTGCCACATATTTCCAGGTTTTCCTATTAAATTGGACAGTGTGTTAATTAGCCCATGCTGTCTGTGTTGATTTTACTTGATGGTCTACTTTATATGAGCAGTTGTGCTTGTGCTCTCTGTCTCTCTGTCAGATTTCATGATTGTGTTTGTGTGGCTCTTTGAGGTCATCATCCTGCTGTCTGTGTTAGTGGGCACACTGTACATTTACCCCAGAATCTCCAGGAAACAGAGGACACCAGAGAGTAAGACTTTAATACTTTTTAGCTTGGAATATTAACATATTAACAAAGTCCATGTTTGATTGTAAAGTATGTGCTAAGATGTAAAAACAGAAGACCAGGAACAACTAGAAAACTGAATGTCTAAAACTGATGTATTG
Organism: Tachysurus fulvidraco; assembly: GCF_022655615.1. Classification (NCBI taxonomy): domain Eukaryota; kingdom Metazoa; phylum Chordata; class Actinopteri; order Siluriformes; family Bagridae; genus Tachysurus; species Tachysurus fulvidraco. Next base: position 5,348,291 of record NC_062532.1, read on the forward strand.
TCTAAAGCTGATCAACTGAGCTTTATTTTTTCCATCCAAATATCAGGACCAGGAAGCTCAGTAACCCTGAACAAGGATTAGAAGAGGCAGTCTGTGGCTGATCTCCTCTATATGAGCAGGCATCGTTCTCCATCTCATCCAGACTAAAACCTGATAAAACTGTAACCATTACCATAACAGTGTAACAGTGCTATCTGATTACCAACCTTGCTATTGCTCTCTGTTTTGGATTATTTGCTGTGTTTTAAAAAAATAATTCAGCCTCATTATTCATATATCATACTAAGTGCTAATTTTGTTTGTTTTACTTCTAATTTTCTAACCACAATGTAATGCTTTGATGCTACAAAGGCAAAAACTTAATACAATATTCAATGTTTTTGAAATGTAAATCAAGTTTTAAATTTAAGTCCTATGTAATGAATGTGTAAATGCTGAAATAAAACCTACACACTCATTTGGTCTAGACTGTTCTATTGTCTCTATATACCGTAGCATTAAGGAGGAACAGTGACAGGAAGAACATCACCAAGTCAAGTCAAGAAGCTTTTATTGTCATTTCAACCATAGCTGTTGCAGTACACAGTGAAATGAGACAACATTTCTCCACGAGACAACAACCATTTCTTTAGTTTTATCAACATTCAGAGACTTGCTGATGAGACCCACCTCATGTCATCGGCGAACTTGATGATATGGTTCGATCTGGGCATTGCTGCACAGTTGTCAGTCAGCAAGGTGAATAGCAGTGGACTGAGCATGCAATCCTAAGGGGCTCCAGTACTCAGTGTGGTGGTGCTGGAGATGCTGTTCCTGACAGAGGTCTCCCAGTTAGGAAGTCCGGGATCCAGTTGCAGAGGAAGATGTTCATTCCCAGCACGCTCATCTTCTCAATTAGGTGCTGAGGGATGATTGTGTTGAATACTGAACAGAATTTGTACGTAAGTGTCTATATTGTCCAGGTGGGTGAGGGCTACATGAAAGGCTGAGGCAATGGCGTAGTCCATAGAGCAGTTTGGACTATATGCAAACTGTAGGGGGTCCAGTGAGGGTGGTAACTGGGTCTTGATGTGCCTCATGATGACCTCCTTAAAGCACTTCTCAAAGCATGGTCTTCCTTCCCGTTACATTGTTCCGCAACTGAATTTAGAAGTCATTCAGTGCATCTGGGAGGGAGGCATCACTATCACAGGAAGGTGAAGCTGTCTTGTAGTTCACCTGTACTGTATGCCACATGCGCCGGGTTTCTCCGCTGTCCTGGAAGTGGCTGTGGATTGTCTAGGCTTGTGTGTGCTTTGCTTCTCTGATGGCTCTGGACAGTTTGGCCCCTGGCTAGGTCTCTAGACTTCAGCAGCTCACACACTTTAGCAGTCATTCGTGGCTTCCAGTTGGAGCGTGTGGTGATGGTCTGGGAGACGGTCACATCATCAATGCACTTGCCTTGCACAATGCACATGTAGCTGGTCACTGATGCCGTGTACACCATCAAGAAGTGCAACCAATGACCATTGATTGCATACATATTCTATGTTTTACATATTACATATTCTACGAATGATATCTAATTTAGTTTAAAAAATCGAACTAGTAATCGTATTTTAAGAGTGATTCAAGACCAATCTCAAAGCAATTCTGAGCAAGGAAAATACAAACGTATATCTTAGAGAGGAGGTGTTTTATGACACATATGACATTATGGTCTAATATAAGCTTCACTTTGTCTCTATGTTAAGATATTTGAGGCTATATCATGTAGGGATTATAGAATATACTATTAGATGTTATCTCTATTATTATTTTTCACAAAAATAATCCCTACATGATCTAATCTGTAGCATCTATCAGTATTAAATATTGTACATGTCTTCTCCTTCACCTTTTGGCCATTTTCCCTTCTGCTGAAGAAACTCTTAAGCCTCTTAAAAGTCCTCCTCATTACTCCTAAGACTTTTTGATCCTTATGAGCTCTTTTTAGGGTTAAGATGCTTTGCAAATAACATATTGCAGTAACCGGGGTAGATTAGTAAACCCTGGACTCTTGAGCAGGAGCCTTTCCCAGTGGACTCTTGATGGTGGACAGTCTGGATGAGGTAATAACCCAAGGCAGGGCACACACACACACACACACACACACACACACACACACACACACCCTAGACAGTTTAGACATTTTAAAGGGCATATGTTTGTTGTCAATGGTTGCCCTTCTTGAGGACATTCTAACTGTCACTGTTCCTCCTTAACTGTATGCTACAGTATATACAGACAATAGAACAGTTTAGAACAAATACTAAAATCATTAATAATAACAAACAGATTTTATTTCAGCATTCACACATTCAGTACATAGGACTTATTTAATATTTTATTAAATTGTTGCCACTGTAGAATCACAGCATTACAGTGGGCTTAAAATATAAAGGGGATGTTGTCACTAGGTAAAAGCCACTGGATAGCAGTGTTAGCGATGTCATCAGCTAACCCAGGATATAATATTTCTCAGGAATAAAACCTTTTAAAGGTTAAAACATGAAAGCTTTTGAGCACACAGTTTTGCCTTTGTATTTACCAGGGTATGAGTAGTGACATTAATGCTGATGACTGTTAATTACTGTAACTGTTGCTTAATTCATTATTTTCAATTCAATTTACTGTAGGTGTATAAGCACTTCAACGATGGACATTGTCTCAAAGCAGCTTTACAGAAGTATAGAAACAAAAGAAATATTTTCTAATGTTATTAAAAAAAGACAGACTCACTGGTACGTTTTGGCAATTCAGTTGAATTTTAGGCATGACTGACGTGATATTCGACATTACAGGGGACTTTTTTAATATGCATTTTATCCAGTACGAGGGTTTTGTTGTCGTCCTCCAACCGAGTGTTTGATTCACAAGTCCAGCTGAAGTGCAGGTTGTCTCCATCAGCAGAACAGAACACTTTCCTGACCTCCGGGAACAAGCAGCTGTAGGACAATTTCACTGAGGACACCTGAGCTGTTAGAGACAAACACCTCAGGATGAATTACTACAGACGCCATAACAAATAAACACAAAATCAAAGCAAAATCATACAAGGACATCACAATATATACACTTCTGCATTTTTAATTAAATGAAGCCTCATTTGTATAAAAATATTAAAATGTAAGAAGAAATATTGAGAGAGACTATAGTTATAGTTAATATATTTTTTATTGATCATGGCTTAAATCTCCGTTAGGAGGCACTTCCACAGCCCCTACCAGTTCATGCCCTGGAAGGGTGCCTTTTGGCTGCCGGGCCCAGAACCATACAGACAGATCTGCTCACCTTACGCATTGGCCGTCATATGAACTTAGATCCCTTAGAGCCAGGAGTTAATGCTTCTGTGCTTTTCCCAACTACGAACTGCCTCATCCAGGCCCACCTAGTGTAAGAGTAGAGCTTCAGGCACACAATCATGGAGCAAAACCTTCATAGATCAAACCAGGGCATATCCTGTCAACACAAGCATTTCACCCTTCCCTATTATTTTGGAAAGGTTTTCCATGAAGGTTTTAGCAAATCAGTTCCCATTTCTGTTTTTCTCTTTTTTTTTTATACCCAGCTCTAAAAATATAACGTACCTGGGACCATGTTTCACCAAAAGAGATAAAATGACATTATCTACTATATATACTATAATTTTAGCAGCTCAAACAGAGGGTTAAGGGTCTTTTGCATTTTAAAAAAACAGTGAAAACAGTTTCTGTAGGAATGGACATGTGTTTAAAACATCTGGATTTAACTTAGAGATTAAAACATTGACCCCCACTGCTCCATGTAAATCTTTCCACTGTAAATCAGCTGCTCTCCTTCTAAGTGGACATTTATAAAACATTCTCCATGCCGGCTTAGTGTCATCTAAAACCCAGATTGTCCCTCCACACTGTATCTTTCCTCCCATCCAGCTTTCTCTTATTTACAGTTTTTACACAACATTTGTAAATTTCTTTTCCTTTTGCTTCACAGATCGGTAAAACATGTCCTTTGCCTGCTTCAAGGTACAAACCATTAAAACCATCAAGCTTTGGTAAAAGTTCCAGTTCTGGGAAAGGATCGCCTTTATCCGCTGTTTCAAACACTTCGTGGTGTTCCTTTAATAAAAACATTTCCTCTTTTGACAACTTGCTGATCATTTGTTGACGCTGATTTCAGTGTGTCACTGTGACCGTAGCCTGAGGTCCATTAAAAAGAAAGTTTAATCACAACTAAGCCACTTATTTTTTGCAAAAGAAAATCTCTTCATATAACCGAATCAGATCCGATAAGGTATTTTTGTACTGTTTGAAAATGAAATGTTGTGATTCTGCTCCGAATGTCTACTAGGCCCTGCCTTCTTTCTTCCATAGGGAGGAAGAGAACACTCTGAGGAACCCAGTGTAATTTGTCCCATACAAAGTTGACTAGTGCTGCTTGAATTTTTTCAACAAGGCCACAGTTAAGCTAGGCGATGCCACAGTGTTGAGTCTACTAGATTGTTGGCCACCAGTACCCTCCCCCTTAGTGACATGTTCGCTTTTAGCCATTCCCAGTTTTTTAGTTTACCTTCTATTTTTCCTAATACTCAGTCCCAGTTTTTCTTTTCATCATGTAAATAAATCCCTTTGTCTCTGAATTCTTTAGTCCACTGGCTAGTTTTGGTAAACCGAAGGTCCAATTTCCTATTGCAATAGCTTCACTTATTCTCCAGTTGATTCTCGATAAGGAAACTTGACTAAAATCAGAAACGACTTTTTCTAAAACCTTAATTGTGTTTTGATTTATTACTAAAACCATAACATCATCTGCCTACGCAGATAAAACATGTGGAGCATTAAAACCAGGAAGAATAAAACCATTAATGACATTTGTATTCTGTGTAAAAACAGTCCAATTGATAAAGTGTACAACATATATGATAAAGAACAGCCTTGTCTGAATCCCCGATTTACATTAAAAGAAGCACTTAACCCTCCGTTGATCTTGAGTACACTTTCAACATCCTGGTACATCACCTTTATCATTGCTATAAGACTGGAGTTGAGACCAAAAGCCTCTAGCGAGGTATTGGTGCTCAACCCTGTCAAAAGCTTTTTCTTGATCCAGTGAAATCAGTCCAAGGTCAATTGCCAATGAGCTGGAGGCGTCCAAAATGTCCCTATTCAGAGAAACGTTATCAATGATGGATCTATTGGGCACACAGTATGTTTGGTCTACCCGTGTTATAGAATCCATGACATCTCTAAATACGGTTAGCCAGCGCTTTGGACATTATTTTGTAGTCCGTGCAGAGCAGTGACACTGGACACCAGTTCTTAATGTCCTGTAGCTCCCCTTTCTTGTGGAGAAGTGTAATTACACCTCTTTGGATGCTCAGGGGTAGACTGGGGTATTTCACGGTGGCCTACAGCTCTTCCAGAACCAGCGGGCCTTCCAGGGCAGCGTTGTCCTCTGGGGAAAACTTTAGGAGTCCTCTGTGAAATCTCTATAGCAGCTCTTCATTGTCACTGTATTCACTCTCGTACAGATCTCTGTAGAAGTTTGTGGCATACCGTCTGATGTCGTTACTGTGTGTTATGTGTTGTCCATCCATTGTGCATTAAAAGCTTTATTTTTCTTTGCAGTTCTCAAAATGTCGTCTGTCTCCTGTGGACTCAGATAAAGCCTGGAATTCCACTATATCTATCTCCAGCGCTTTTGATTACTTGGTGATGTCCCTTGTGACGTTGGCAGTGTACTTTTTTCCTTTATTATGGTTGTTGCTGAGTCCACAAAGCTTTGTTTGTCACTGAAGTGCTAGTCTACTCTAACTCCTTTCACATTCTTTATTTTTTGGAGAAACCTTTTAACCTCTTTAGCTTCATACTGTATGTACATATTTGTTTGTTATTTTGTTTTTCCTCATCACTGTTTCTTGACTGTTTATGATTTGTTTTTACCTGTTCCATTTGATCTGACCACAGTGAAACCTACATCTGTGATCAGATCTGTGTTGTCTGTAGCTACTGACTCCTCACTACTTTGATTTTTGACTGCCTCCATTTTCTGTTTTGGATTGTGATTAACGTCAACTTTTGGATTTTCTTTTCCTGTCTCCATCTGTTCTGCTTCTGCGTCAGTTATTTCCTCTTCTTCTTCTTGACCTTCTGTGTTACTTCTTTGCTGTTTTAATTCTTCCTGACTTTTTGTCTGTACACTGCTCCATTCATTGACCTGCTTTTCTTATCAGGGTGTCTTTAATAACAACCCCTTTAGTGACCACAATCTCAACTGTGTGAATCTCATCCACAAACATCACCACAGCCTTGTTCATGCGGGCAGCAGAAAAAATGCTCTTCCTGACGATTAGCTTAGCTACCGCTGAGGCGCCTCTTCTACTGTGCACGTGACAGTCGGTAACAGTTTAAACCAATGCTTTCGCGTCGGGATTGTAAAAGCCGCTACCGTGTAACACTCACACACACGCGCGCGCGCGCATGCACGCACACACGCACACACACACACACACACACACTACTCGCTACACACCACCCAGTGCTCACTCAAATCATACAACATAAAGAAACAAACAAAAAAAGAGTTTTGACTCATACCTTCACTACACGCAAAAAAAAAAAAGGCGTTTTTTTTTTTTTTATCATCACATATACATTACAGCACAGTGAAAATCTTTCTTCACAAATCCCAGCTTTGGAAATTGAGGTCAGAGCACAGGGTCAGTCACGATACAGCACCCTGGAGCAGGGAGGGTTAAGGGCCTTGTTTAAGGGCCCAACAGTGGCAGCTTGGCATTGCTGGGGTTTGAGCCCTAATAACCCTGAGCCCTAATAACCCTGAGCCTTAACCACTTGAGCTACCACTAGGGTTGACACACTCTAAAAAATGATTCATGGGGTTAGTTTGTAAAACTTAAAATAAACAACATTTTCAGCATAAAATAATTAAGTTTGTAATATGTACTTGTAGAGTGTGTGTGTGTGTGTGTGCCCTGCGATTGGTTGGCACTCCGTCCAGGGTGTATCCTGCCTCGATGCCCGATGACGCCTGAGATAGGCACAGGCTCCCCGTGACCCGAGAAGTTCGGATAAGCGGTAGAAAATGAGTGAGTGAGAGAGATATGTACTTGTACTGGTGAGTTGATAACTCATTTTAATAAGTCTTTCAAAATTAAAATAAAGAATACTGTCTTAACTTAATTATATATCGATTTTGAACAAACACTTTTACCTTCAAATAACAACAGAAAAATATTAAGTTAGTGAAACTTGTATATCTAGTGAGCATCCTTTAAAAGCTGAGTAAAGGCGGAATTTGCCCGGACGTGTTTTGCTGCCAGAGAAGGACTACTAGTAGCCGGAGAAACAGGAGAATCGAGGCTATATAGGTAAGTTAATATTTTTGCTTTGTTTTAATCTCAGCAGCTACCAACTGTATACACAAAAAATTTAAACTAAAAAATACTTTTGAGGTGTTTCAGAAAATAATTCTTGAGCTGGATGGTCTGAAAGCTAGCCCGAAGGTAATGTCTTTAAACAATAAACTGTTGTATTCCTGAAATGTTTCATGTAAAAGTTTTGTTGTGCATACACGTACAGCAGCTGTAATTTTGACAATTTTTTTTACATGAAGGTTACAGTGTTGTATTTGTTTGAGACTTTATGGGGGCTGTAGTTTATGTGATGAAGGTAAAATTTAATACTTTGCAATAATATAAAAAAACGAAGAAAACTTTCAACTAGGTGGACCCAATAATCTGGCAATTTCATGTTCCCTGTGATTTATTGTTATTATTTTATTTTATTCTGATATGTACCTACCAGGTTACTAAGAAAATACTTGATTATTTACTTGACTTTACTTGAAAAATACTTTAGTCCTGGATAATTATCGTTTTGTCAAAGCATTGTTAAAACCTTTTCGTACATAAGTTGACATTGGTTTTATAATAAACCAGTTTCATCATAAAACTGGAATTGCTGTGTTATTTCTCTTGATTGAAGTGAAATAAGTTACTTGTACTCAAAAATATTAAGTTAACAATTTGCATGGACATATCTTAGTAGAATGGAATCAAAATAAAGAAGTTAGAATAGCTTAAATTATGTAATTTGACCACTTAATATCACCAAAACTTTGAAATTAAAATTAAGTTGTTGTACTAAACAAATTGGGTTAGTCTAACTATAAAAGGTTCATGGTATCTACTTAATAATGAGTTGAAGCTACTTAAAAAGATGCATGCAAATTGTTACCTTAATTTATTTAAGTCATATTTGAGCTTAAATAAATTAATATTTATAAATATAATATATTTATTTTAGCCAGCGTTTTATTTTTTAGACTGCACCCGTCCCATGAAATACGGAATCGTCCCGTATTTACAGGCAAAATGACGCGTCCCATATCAAATCAATACGGGATGGGATTTGTCCCGTATTTTACATAGGTCCACATTATACAGCATCCCATGCAAATCAACCCCCCGCAGTGTGTGGAGACGCGTCCTATTCTGCCCCGATCGGGTAATACTCGTTACCATGGTTGGTTTGATTGGTTTGTTTTAGGGTTACAGGCCGTGAATCACGGCCAATCAGAGTCAGAGGAGGGCGGGACGCCGCCTCGTCGGTTCTTTTGACAGCGTCAGAGTGACAGAAAATCCATATGAAACGATGGCATCATTAATAAGCTGAACCTCATCCAAAAAGTCAGCATGGATGAACATTATGATGAATGCACCACAGCAAATAGCATTCTGAAGGGGCTCAGAGATAGTGCAGAGGATGAATGGAAGTCCAAAGATGTGTCTGCCAGGTGGGTGGCTCTCTTTCAAGTAGCTAACCTGCCTAACATGCTGTCCATCATCAGCCACATCTTAAGCATCCCAGGATCCAATGGTTATGTGGAAAGGATCTTTTCTAGAATGGAACAGGTGCTCTGTGGAGCTCATTAGGAGTGAGCTCTTGATCACTTTTAACTTTGAACAGTCCTGTTCAGAGTTTTACGGTAGCTGTTTGAAAGACAAACAGCTTCTCAGTGCTGCAAGGAGTGACAAGAAGTACACTTATAAAAGAAAGTAGGCCTGACATGCTCCAATACTGCACACTACTACTTCTGGTCCACTGATATTCACTGATACACTGATATACATCCACTGATGTTATTATGTTCATGATGTCCATGGAAGATCTTTTGCAAGTTTGCAAGTTATAATTACTAAGTTACGGATCTGTTAATTTAATAATAAGTTAATAAAATATGGTTCACATCTCACAAGTTCCTCCAAAAGCTTATATTTTGTGTTCTCAGTCACACTTGACGTATATTTATTATTGTCATAGCTGTGTATTCAATATGACCACTTAATTTTAAGTAAATTCAATAGCAGGTATCTTATTATAATGTCCATTGGTATCAATCTTAATATTTTTATGAATACATGTTTTAAGTTATGATATACCACTACTGGCACGCCATCGGAACTGTGGTCATCGTGGCCCCGAGGGGTGTGGCCCCCGCTGAGGCTGGCGTCCCTTATTTTTCTGTATTGAAGGTGGCAACCCTAGCTACCACAACCCTCACATCTCTCTCTCTCTCACACACACACACAGACACACACACATCATCATCACATCACACTCATCACTGAATCTGTACTCACAGCACAACAAAGATATCTTAACAAATATCTTTGTTCTTGTTTAGAAATAAAGGTTTAAATATAAACCAGAACGGTACATTTCCTAAAGAAAATGTGAATGTGCTTGCACGTGATGTCAGTTCCCCTCATCGTGCTGAGTGTTTTTATGTTGTGTAACCGAGATATGGCTTCTTTATATTGCAATATGGTTCGTAAGGTGCACTACATGGTTGCTAGGGTATGGCTGCACAGTTACTATGGTTATATTTGCAGGCTAGTTTCTCACCTGCAACAAAAGAGCACACCTGAAAATCCATTTATCTTTTCCTGAAACAAGCGCCATGAAGATCTTGAACTAAAGCATCAATCAGTGATTTTACTGGGAAAAAATAGAATCACGTTACAATAAGGATCATTAGTTCAAATGGAATGTATTAACTAACATTTACTAACCGTGAGCAATAAATTATTGTATTTAGTAATCTTTGTTAAAATAAATTTTATTCTTTGTTCATGTTAGTTCACAGTATATTAACTACTGGGAAAAAATATAAACACATTACAATAAGGATCATTAGTTCAAACATAATGTATTAACTAACATTTACTAACCATGAGCAATAAATTATTGTATTTAGTAATCTTTGTTAAAATAAAGTTTATTCTTTGTTCATGTTAGTTCACAGTATATTAAGTAATGTTAACACGGTGTTAATAATGTATTAGTAAATGTTGAAATTAACATGAACAAAATGAATAAATGCTGTAGAAGTGCAGTTCATTATTAGTTCATGTTAAGTAATGTGGTAACTAATGTCAACTAATGAACCTTTATTATAAAGTTTTAGAAAAAAAAAAAAAAAAAAACTGTCCGAGGGGGGATTCGAACCCCGAATGTCTGCATGCTAAACGGATTCGCTATCCACTAGGCCATCCAGGAAAGCCTTTGCGGTTTTATGTATTAATTCACTAATGTGAAGAATGGCGCGTCTAACAATACCCAAGCTTTATTACATTGAAGACATTCTTATCATTCTTTGTGATGTACGTGTCATATGTTTAAAAAATAATTATGTAATGTGAGGAGACAAAGAAAAAATGCGCTTAATTTTAATTAATGGGTGGCTCTTAAAAGAGCCGTTGATGTTCTTAAAAGGACATTAGTTTAAAGTGAAAAAAAAATTATAAAAACTACACTGATAGTTAAAAAACAACAAAAAGTTATACAAATGGCAGAAACAACAACATATGTGACCGCCGAGAAACAACAACATATGTGACCGCCGTGCTGTACAAGGCATGCCACCAACTAGTTTTAAGCATTAAATACACGGTTAAATGTTATAGTGTTTGAAAGCTTAGACTCTCTGGATTTTATTAAGCCCACACACAAAGCATAATATTATTTATAGCCATCATACTAATTTAATCCAAGTTGATAGTCACCGGAAATAGGCGGCGCTTACCTTTCTTCACTGGGGTAATATTTTCCAAAACAAATGCTTGTAAAAAATCCCCAAGAGTCTAAGGAACTGGAATAAGTAAGCCTTTTAATCCAAAACGCGTTTCTGACCGAAACACACAGCACTTCCGTCCTTTGTTTTCGGCTCTCACTTGTCCTTGGAGGCTTAAAAAACTACACTGAGCCGTCAGATTTGTAGTCCAGGGCCTAACGAATCAAACGAAAATCATGAAAATAGGTGGCGATCCCACAATATATGTAGCGCCCTCTACCCTTAAACTTATTGGATGGAGGACCGGGTTCTCACTGTGTCTCTCAATGGGATATCACTTTTCCTTCCTCTGCTCTTTTGTCTATTTATGAGCTTAGTTAGACGGGGTGCACACTAACTGGAGCAAGTTATCAAAAATTAAAGTAATTCACAAGATAAGTAAACTTAATGACATTTATTTATGTACACATGGAAATATTAAGTAATTGTTTTAAGTATATAAACAACAAAATAAATAAAGATAAAGATAAACCAATTATGTATTTCTTCCTTCTGACTAGCCTCTTTAAACTATATTCTCAGAACTTCACAGGGTAGTTTTCAGGACAACTCACAAAAGATGTGACCCTATCACTAAATTAACTCAAAAATAAATAGTAACAAACCCCAAATAAACACTGTGCAGAGATTCAGTGTGTCACATATATGTCAGAACCAATTTCTAGAACAACAACAATATCAATAATCCAAAACTCCAGGAAACAAAACACACCATAATATAGTTCTCAGGCAAACACATGCATGGGCCCACACACACACGCCAGTCACAAACCCTAACCTGTTGCAGGCCTGTAACGTTGCTGGGGAACGTGGTGGCCTTTAAAACTACAAATGGCCTCTTCGCTCTGACGAGCTAAAAGAAAATAAATAGATCACCTGATTGCCTTCCAAGGTGCTTAAAACGCGAACTTCCCTTAGATGCAGCCGTAGATATTCAGGTAGTCTCATGGCCTCCTCTCCTGAACAGCAGCCACACGATACTGTATCACCATAGCATAGCAACATCCAATCCGCGTCCGATATACAGTCACAACGGCTCCATGAACTTGTCTCCGTCCCGAAATTTAAATAACTAAACACTTAGGCGGTTAGCCGGTTGGAAAACCCGTCAGATAGAATCCTTTTTTTTTTTAGCTTAGTCCCGATAGTTAGCTTAGCGACAGGCTGCGCTCTACCTCAGACTCCGAAACAAAACATAACCGTTTACTCTCTTACCGAGTATAAACACTAATCCACTTAATACAAGTATTAACACTTCTTTAACGAAATACAGACCGTTTAACGCACTTTGCTAGTGGGTATATTGTCTATATCCGAATTAACTCGCTGGAGCAAAAACAAAACAAACTCTCACTCCATCGGCAGTTCTCTCCTCCCTCGTTTTGTCCAACCAGAATTCACCCTTCACCCGCGGAAGCGGGAATAAGTGGAAAATGACCAATCACTAATAACTAAACAAGCTTGCTAGATAAAGACACGTTTTGAGCCAGTGCATTACAAACAACCTTGCAGTACACAGAAATTATACCTAATAGAACCATAACTGGGCTACATATTATATATATATATATATATGAAATGAAACTGAAGCTCACTGTGAAATATAGCATATAGCAACAAGCTTTAATAAAGACCTCTACACAGATTCACTGGTGTCTGCTGCCCTCTTTTGGATGTTAGCACATCTACAGAGAGATTCCCCATTCAAGTATATGGGGAAAAAAACACCCCTTTGAGCTTCCATACTGGGAATTCTGGAATTCTGATCGCTTATAAAATCCATAGCACACCTCTCCTCAATGAGCCGGTCGATTTGACACCTCATTTATGTGTCTAGGACAAAAGCTGCGGGACAAGTTATGCGCGAAAAAGTGTCCGAAAGAAGAAGAAGAAGAAGAAGAAGAAGAAGAAGAAGAAGAAGTATGCAAGAGAATAAGAATGTGCTGTAGAAAGCACATTAATAATAATAATAATAATAATAATAATAATAATAATAATAATAATAATATAATAATAATAAGTATGCAAGAGAATAAGAATGTGCTTTACAAGCACATTAATAATAATAATAATAATAATAATAATAATAATAATAATAATAATAATAATAAGTATGCAAGAGAATAAGAATGTGCTTTGCAAGCACATTAATAAGCAGAAATATCTGTCTACAGTATATAATATTTAAAAATATTAAATGTACCATAAATTGGGCTTAATATTAAAAAAATACATTTTGCTACTGTTTTTCGTTTGCTTTTCCGATATTTCTTGTTGCAGTTTTCAGTGTTGAACCCACACTGCTGCAGCTTCCTAAGCAGCTCACACACTGAGTTGCTAAATTATTTTAACACCAACATTTCAACTTCCATCCATCCATTTTCTACCACTTATCCGGGGCCGGGTTGCGGGGGCAGCAGTCTAAGCAGGGACACCCAGACACCCAGCAGAGACGAAATCCTGTGGTCCCCAAACCGGACTCCCTCCGGCCCCCGACTGCGCCTAGAAATCCTGTCCATATAAATAATGAACAGGACCGGTGACAAAGGGCAGCCCTGTCTGAGTCAACATGTACTGGGAACAAGTCTGACTTACTCCTGACTTAATGCGAACTAAACTCCTGCTCCGGTCATATAGGGACCGGACAGCCCTTAGCAGAGGGCCTCGGACCCCATACTCCCAGAGCACCCCACACAGGTCACCACGAGGGACACAGTCGAATGCCGTCTTCAGATCCACAAAACACATCTGGACTGGTTGGGCAAACTCCCATGAACCCTCCAGCAACCTGGTGAGGGTATAGAGACAGTCCAGTGTTCCACGACCAGGACGAAACCCGCATTGTTCCTCCTGAATCCGAGGTTCGACTATTGGCTGAATTCTCCTCTCCTGTACCCTGGCATAGACTTTTCCGGGGAGGTGAGGAGTGTGATCTCCCTGTAGTTGGAACACACCCTCTGGTCCCGCCTTCTTAAACAGAGGGACCACCACCCCAGTCTGCCAGTCCAGAGGCACTGTCCCCAACCGCCACACGATGTTGCAGAGTCGTGTCAACCAAGACAGCCCCACAACATCCAGAGACTTAAGGTACTCAGGGCGGATCTCATCCACCACCGGTGCCTTGCCACCAAGGAGCTTCTCAACTACCTCAGTGACCTCAGCTTGGGGGATCACCTCTGCTTCCTCAGTGGAAGACATGTTGGTGGGGTTGAGAAGATCCTCGAAGTATTCCTTCCACCGTCCGAGGATGTCACCAGACGAAGTCGGCAGATTCCCACTCCCACTGTAAACAGTGTGCGCAGGGCACTGCTTCCCCCTCCTGAGACGCCGGACGATTTGCCAGAATTTCTTCGAGGCCAACCGATAGTCCTTCTCCATGGCCTCACCGAATTCCTCCCAGACCCGAGTTTTTGCCTCTGCAGCCACCCAGGCTGAAGCTCGCTTGGCCCTCCGGTACCTATCAGCTGCCTCCGGAGTCCCCCACGCAGACCAGGCTCAATAGGACTCCTTCTTCAGCTTGACGGCATTGAGCCTTATTTCTGGGGTCCACCACCGGGTTTGGGGATTGCCGCCACGACAGGCACCCCGAGACCTCACGGCCACAGCTCCGTGCGGCTGCGTTGACAATGGAGGTGGAGAACATGGTTCACTCGGACTCAATGTCTCCAAGGTCCCTCGGGAACTGGTTGAAGCTCTGCCAGAGGTGAGAGTTGAAGATCTCTCTGACAGGAGATCTCTCTGACAGGAGTGCCAAACGTTCCCAGCGGACCCTCACAGTACGTTTGGGGTCTGCCAAGTCTGTCCAACTTCCTCCCCTGCCATCGGACCCAACTCACCACCAGGTGGTGATCAGTTGACAGCTCCGCCCCTCTTTTTACCCGAGTGTCCGAGACATACGGCCGGAGGTCAGATCAACCACAAAGTCGATCATTGACTTCCGACCTAGATGTGTATTGTCCTAGACCTAGATGTCCATGTGTACTGATGGACACCCTTATGCTTGAACATGGTGTTCGTTATGGACAAACTGTGACTAGCACAGAAGTCCAATAACAGAACACCACTCGGCTTCAGGTTGGGGGGGGGGGGGCGTTCCTCCCAATCACGCCCCTCCAGGTGTCATTTTCGCTGCCCATGTGAGCGTTGAAGTCCCCCAGTAGAACGACGGAGTCCCCGGTCAGGGCACTTTCTAGCACCCCTCCCAGAGATGCCAAGAAGGTCGGGTACTCTACACTGCCATTTGGACCATAAGCACAAATAACAGTGAGAGACCTCTCCCCGAAACGAAGGCACAGGGAAACGACCCTCTCGTTCACCGGGGTAAACTCCAACACATGGCTGCTGAGCTGGGGGGCTATGAGCAAGCCCACACCAGCCCGCCGCCTCTCACCACAGGCAACTCCAGAGTAGTAGAGAGTCCAGCCTCTCTCGAGGAGTTGGGTTCCAGAGCCCAAGCAGTGCGTGGAGGTGAGCCCAACTATCTCTAGTCGGTATCTCTCAACCTCCCGCACCAGCTCAGGCTTTGTTCAGTTTGACTGTGTTAATGCTTGTGTGTGTGATATTGTGCACTCACGAGTGTATGTGTGATATCTTAAGAATTAAGAAGTGTCTTAAGAATTAACACGAGGTTTTACACCCCTGTTAACTCATGGACAGAAACTTGGCTGATCTATATTGTAATAATGAATGGAGAACATATTGCTGTAACTATCCATATCCTCTGTTATTATGCTTTTGAATAAATGCTAAAATATAAAGTCTCTCAGCTTGTGTTTCTGGTGAAGAGCAATTGCAGTGCTTAGTTCCAACATAAAACCCACTTTCAAGTCAAGATTTCCCACGTTCAAGTCAAGGGGTGTAGATGGTGTATGGAACTTCCTGTTTCTCAGTAAAGTATTATTAGTTCTGTAAAAGAAGCTCCATCTTGCTCTTAGTCGTTCATCACTCAGGTCCAAGATCTCTATCAAGTACAGAGAGAGGATTGTTCTCTTGACAAAATGAGAATACAGGTCATTATTGGAGTCCCACGTTGTCATGGGTAAGTTTTTTCCTCTAATAATGCATGATTCATTTATTTACTACATGTGCAGTTGTACAGTTTCTGCTTTATGAAATGAGAAATGGTCTAAATGTAGTTTAAACCTGTGAGATCAGATATCAGTAAATCGGTCAGCTTTTAATGAACACTTCCTGCACTTCAAAAGTAGAGAATGTTTTTTTTTTTTTTTTTTTTTTTTTTTCTGTGAATGACTTCATCAATCAATTTATGTTTTAGGAAAAAAAAAATTCTAAGAAATTGAAGACTTCCAAAGGCACTAATCTGTCTAAAATATATTTTAATATATAATAATTTTGATCATATTTTTTAACCCTGTGTCCAATTTTCTTTTCCATTAATTACATTTACATTTACAGCATCCAGAACGATGTACAAAAGTGCTTTTAAGTCTCTATCATTGAATACATTAACTCTGGGCTGTCTGTGTCAAATGTGCTGCTTTACAGCCAGACTGGTTTGGATCTTGGAGGATGTTCTGTGAGAGTGTTACACATCATCTGTCACGATGTGACACGGTGAGACAAAGGCGAGTGAGGATCCAAATGCAGTTTAAAGTTTTTACTAAACAAAACACGAACAAACAGGCAGGCAACGCGGAACAAACAGGAAACGGGAACATGGACATGCACACACCAACACCAAAAACGACCAACCACATTGAAGTGAACAGACAGAGTATATATGGTGAACGAGAACCAATCCCAAAACAGAGACAGACAAGGACTAAGACAAAACACCTGGGGAAGAGAATGAATGTAATTAGTGTCCATGGTAACAGATAGGTGGGCGGGGTCAACAATTAACATCAGGGAGAGACGGCAGACAGAAACAAGGGGAAAACACAGACAGACACATTACAGAGCCCCCCCCCTACGAGCGGCTTCCAGACGCTCCCAAGTCCACAAAACCCAGTTCAGGCGGGTGGAGCGAAGGCGCAACCAGGGTGGGAGGGCGGGTCGGGTTCGTGTAGTGGTGGCGCCCGCCGAGCAGGAGGCCGGGGTGGCGCCAGCCGAGCCGGAGGCCGGGGCGGCGCCGGCAGAGCAGGAGGCCAGGGCGGCGCCGGCAGAGCAGGAGGCCAGGGCGGCGCCGACAGAGCAGGAGGCCAGGGCGGCGCCGGCAGAGCAGGAGGCCAGAGCAGGACCGGAGACCAGGGTGGTGCTGGAGGCGGAGCCAGAGACCAGAGCAGGACCGGAGACCAGGGTGGTGCTGGAGGCGGAGCCAGAGACCAGAGCAGGACCGGAGACCAGGGTGGTGCTGGAGGCGGAGCCGGAGGACAGAGCAGGACCAGAGACCAGGGTGGTGCTTGAGGCGGAGCCAGAGACCAGAGCAGGACCGGAGACCAGGGTGGTGCTGGAGGCGGAGCCAGAGACCAGAGCAGGACCGGGGACCAGGGTGGTGCTGGAGGCGGAGCCAGAGACCGGAACGGAGTTGGCAGCCAGGGTGGTGCTTTGGGCCTATGAACAGGGACAGGAGGTAGAAGAACTGGCAAGTCCAGCAAAGCAAAACACAGGAAAACAGAAACATGCATAGGTTCAGGCCAGGCAGAGAGTTCAGGTAGTTTGGGTGTCATGATGTCGACCGCGTCCTCTGACTCAGTCATTTCGGTCGACCCGGCCGATTTGGATGGTTCCGTCAGCACGGCCGGTTCCGTCGACCCGGTCGGTTCGATCTGTGCAATTTTGCTATTGAGGAAGTTTGTATCAAACAGGTAGCCCTTCCTACTACTCAGTTCCCTTGAAGTAGCCCTCAAAAAGGTTGGTGACCCCTGCTCTAAAGCAATGCCTTTACAACAAAGAGCACTGTATAATGAGCATCCAAGTATATATGAAATTTCATAGTAATACAGTCCTACTAAAACTACATCAGACAACATGCTATTCATGGCTCCACAATGTATTTTTTTTACTTTGCAAGCTAAAAGGTTCTGTCATTTGTAAATCATACCATTTTTTAGTCTAATAAACAAGGTTTATCACATTAATGCACTCTTGCTGAAGATGGAGAGTTCATTTCATTAATGATGATGCATAATATTAATAACTGAAATGGGGCCAACTTTCCAAAAGGATAGTCTTAGAATGAGACAAATAATTGATAGTTAATATGAATGGAACATTAATGGACATACAGAGATACACAGACACAGGTTTAATGATTATTGTTTTGAAAGGTGTAACTGAGTTATATGGTGTATTTTTTCCACTTTGTTCCTGGGCTGTTTACATTCGAAAAAATAATTACTTATTGAAATTTGTTATTTGTCTGTTAAATTTTCTGTTGTATACAGGCAAGAACTTGTGCCTTGCTTTTCAAGGTAAGCAAAACAGCTGCTGTCAACTTGGATGACCGAAACCATGAAATATGAAGCCAAGTCAAAATAGTCAAGATCATCTATGGATGGATCAACCTCTAAAATACACACGAAGACTAACTAAAACATGCGGTATTGCCATTCATCATTACAAAACACTGCAAAAGGGCAATTCCTTAAAAGGCAGCATCAACGCATATTCATATAAATGCTTAAAAGTATCAAACTGCATTGTTCTTGCACTCACAAGGATCTAAAACAGTAGAGCTTCCAATTGAGGGTCTTGGTTGCAGCAGTTTGTGAACACAGAGACAAAACAGCCAGATCCAGACACATACTGAGGACAACCTTGACTAATCCTGTCAGTCCCCATATACAGTCTTTAATTATCTGATAATTTTATAAAATGTACAGTATATAATGTTTATAATGTATACAGTATATATAATATAATATATAACATAATACAATAGAATATAATATAGAATATAATAAAACACTTTGTATTTTGTATATAAGTAAATTCGAGTCTTTGGATGATTTTAGTGAAAAATGATAATTTAATGGTGAACAGATTTTTAATGAAAGCAAAAGTTTGCTGAAATATTTATTTATCACTTAATAACTGATGCCATTTTTTTCCAAATAAAATCCAGCAAACAAGTAAAGCAGTTGCAGAAGATAAACACAGAGTTTTGAGGTTTATACAGATCATAGGTGTGTTTTAGTTTACAATAATATTAACAGATCGCTGATGATTTTTTTCTTCCTCCGCAGCTTCACTGTTTCAGGAACATGTCTGTAGATTTAATCAGATTAAACCGTGTTATGTAGCTGTGGGACAACGACTGTACCTGCAAATGCCGCTGGAAGATGGGTTTGACCTACTGACCACTAGTTTAATTTTAAGATATAGAAAAACCCAAAGTTCCCCACCAACACCACGTCTCCCAAGATGGCAGTTTGTTAATGATAATAAAACTATGATACTAACCAGTGCAGAGAGGAGCGACTCTGGAACATACACTTTAAACAACTTTGATGTAGATGGGAGAAGTAAAGGCAATTATACTCTCCAGGTGAACATTGAAGGTAGGACCACACAACCTCTAATCACATCACACAGCACACTACAAGTTATTTCATAAATGTATAAAATATAAACATTCGTCCACACTGTAGCAGACATCCCAAGTGTCCCGGAAGTTCCTATATTCCTAAATTCATACCGGGTCCCTGATGCCCGCAAATTAGTAAAAATCTCCTGGAATCTAGAGCGAGCTAGCAAGAGCGCGCATGCGCGACAAAGACTGTGCACCAAACCTTGGTGGAGTGGGGGGTGGGAAGAGACCTTGCATGTGTGTGTGCGTCATTTAATTAATTAACATTCGGAATACCTCCCGGAAAATACTTTTTGCAGGTTGGATGTCTGCTATAGTCTCTTTCAAGATTTGTGTTATGTTTTTATATTTATTGATCCAAATGAGGCTCCATCTAATTAAAAATGCAGAAACGTAAATAGAAACCAAACAACAAAAAAACAAGCTAGGCTTTTAATGTTATTAGAAATGAACATGTTTATTTCTCACATATATATTTGAGTTCATGGTTTGTTTGTTTCTTTTGTATTTTTCCTCTGATATTTTTGGTTTGATTATATGCTTGATTGTCATGGCATCTGTAGTAATTCATCCTGAGCTGTTTATCTCTAATCTACAGCTCAGGTGTTCTCAGTGAAAGTGTCCTACAGCTGCTTGTTCTCTGGAGTCAGGAAAGTGTTCTGTTCTGCTGATGGAGACAACCTGCACTTCAGCTGGACTTCTGAATCAATCACTCGGTTGGAGGACAACAAAACTCTCGTACTGGATAAAAGCCATAGAGAACAATTCACCTGTCTTGTCGAAAATCACGTCAGTCGTGAGCACATTTCCATTAACCTCCCGACTTGTATTGGTGAGTTTGTCTTTCTAAGTAACAAATGAATCTAATACTATAAACTTTTAATAATAAATATCACTAACACTATTGTGCAGTGCTCCTTACTTTCCTGCACTGTCCACTTTATTAGAAACACCTGTAGACATTCATGAAGTTATCTAATCAGCTAATCATGTGTTTGATTTCTTTGACTTTTATTGTTGCATTGTTGATGGTACCAGATGAGCTGCATAAACTGCAGATCTTGTGGGAATTTTACATAAAACAGTCTCTACGTCTCTCATCAAGGTGTAAAAACAATGCCATGGTTAGTCATAAAGACCAATAGGTGAACATTAAGAGATGATCTTTACCTGCTGTGCTGCTGCCACATATTTCCAGGTGTTCCTATTAAATTGGACAGTGTGTTAATTAGCCCATGCTGTCTGTGTTGATTTTACTTGATGGTCTACTTTATATGAGCAGTTGTGCTTGTGCTCTCTGTCTCTCTCTCAGATTTCATGATTGTGTTCGTGTGGCTCTTTGAGGTCATCATCCTGCTGTCTGTGTTAGTGGGCACACTGTACATTTACCCCAGAATCTCCAGGAAACAGAGGACACCAGAGAGTAAGACTTTAATACTTTTTAGCTTGGAATATTAACATATTAACAAAGTCCATGTTTGATTGTAAAGTATGTGCTAAGACGTAAAAACAGAAGACCAGGAACAACTAGAAAACTGAATGTCTAAAACTGATGTATTGTCTAAAGCTGATCAACTGAGCTTTATTTTTTCCATCCAAATATCAGGACCAGGAAGCTCAGTAACCCTGAACAAGGATTAGAAGAGGCAGTCTGTGGCTGATCTCCTCTATATGAGCAGGCATCGTTCTCCATCTCATCCAGACTAAAACCTGATAAAACTGTAACCATTACCATAACAGTGTAACAGTGCTATCTGATTACCAACCTTGCTATTGCTCTCTGTTTTGGATTATTTGCTGTGTTTTAAAAAAATAATTCAGCCTCATTATTCATATATCATACTGAGTGCTAATTTTGTTTGTTTTACTTCTAATTTTCTAACCACAATGTAATGTTTTGATGCTACAAAGGCAAAAACTTAATACAATATTGAATGTTTTTGATATGTAAATCAAGTTTTAAATTTAAGTCCTATGTAATGAATGTGTAAATGCTGAAATAAAACCTACACACTCATGTGGTCTAGACTGTTCTATTGTCTCTATATACCGTAGCATTAAGGAGGAACAGTGACAGGAAGAACATCCCCAAGTCAAGTCAAGAAGCTTTTATTGTCATTTCAACCATAGCTGTTGCAGTACACAGTGAAATGAGACAACATTTCTCCACGAGACAACAACCATTTCTTTAGTTTTATCAACATTCAGAGACTTGCTGATGAGACCCACCACATTCATGTCATTGGCGAACTTGATGATATGGTTCAATCTGGGCATTGCTGCACAGTTGTCAGTCAGCAAGGTGAATAGCAGTTGACTGAGCATGCAATCCTAAGGGGCTCCAGTACTCAGTGTGGTGGTGCTGGAGATGCTGTTCCTGACAGAGGTCTCCCAGTTAGGAAGTCCGATGTGTTGATGTGTCTCATGATGACCTCCTTAAAGCACTTCTCAAAGCATGGTCTTCCTTCCCGCTACATTGTTCCGCAACTGATTTTAAAAGTCATTCAGTGCATCTGGGAGGGAGGCATCACTATCACAGGCAGGTGAAGCTGTCTTGTAGTTCACCTGTACTGTATGCCACATGCGCCGGGTTTCTCCGCTGTCCTGGAAGTGGCTGTGGATTGTCTAGGCTTGTGTGTGCTTTGCTTCTCTGATGGCTCTGGACAGTTTGGCCCCTGGCTAGGTCTCTAGGCATCAGCAGCTCACACACTTTAGCAGTCATTCGTGGCTTCCGGTTGGAGCGTGTGGTGATGGTCTGGGAGACGGTCACATCATCAATGCACTTGCCTTGCACAATGCACATGTAGCTGGTCACTGATGCCGTGTACACCATCAAGAAGTGCAACCAATGACCATTGATTGCATACATATTCTATGTTTTACATATTACATATTCTACGAATGATATCTAATTTAGTTTAAAAAATCGAACTAGTAATCGTATCTTAAGAGTGATTCAAGACCAATCTCAAAGCAATTCTGAGCAAGGAAAATACAAACGTATATCTTAGAGAGGAGGTGTTTTATGACACATATGACATTATGGTCCAATATAAGATTCACTTTGTCTCTATGTTATGATATTTGGGGCTATATCATGTAGGGATTATAGAATATACTATAGATGTTATCTCTATTATTATTTTTCACAAAAATAATCCCTACATGATCTAATCTGTAGCATCTATCAGTATTAAATATTGTACATGTCTTCTTCACCTTTTGGCCATTTTCCCTTCTGCTGAAGAAACTCTTAAGCCTCTTAAAAGTCCTCCTCATTACCCCTAAGACTTTTTGATCCTTATGAGCTCTTTTTAGGGTTAAGATGCTTTGCAAATAACATATTGCAGTAACCGGGGTAGATTAGTAAACCCTGGACTCTTGAGCAGGAGCCTTTCCCAGGGGACTCTTGATGGTGGACAGTCTGGATGAGGTAATAACCCATGGCAGGGCACACACACACACACACACACACACACACACACACACACACACACACACACACCCTAGACAGTTTAGACATTTTAAAGGGCATATGTTTGTTGTCAATGGTTGCCCTTCTTGAGGACATTCTTCCTGTCACTGTTCCTCCTTAACTGTATGCTACAGTATATACAGGCAATAGAACAGTTTAGAACAAATGAGTGTGTAGGTGAGTTACATTAAAAAAAATACTAAAATCATTAATAATAACAAACAGATTTTATTTCAGCATTCACACATTCAGTGCATAGGACTTATTTAATATTTTATTAAATTGTTGCCACTGTAGAATCACAGCATTACAGTGGGCTTAAAATATAAAGGGGATGTTGTCACTAGGTAAAAGCCACTGGATAGCAGTGTTAGCGATGTCGTCAGTTAACCCAGGATATAATATATCTCAGGAATAAAACCTTTTAAAGGTTAAAACATGAAAGATTTTGAGCACACAGTTTTGCCTTTGTATTTACCAGGGTATGAGTAGTGACATTAAAGCTGATGACTCATTGTTGCTGTAACTGTTGCTTAATTCATTATTTTCAATTCAATTTACTGTATGTGTATAAGCACTTCAACGATGGACAGCATAAGTATAGAAACAGAATAAATGTTTTCTAATGTCATTTAAAAAAGACAGACTCACTGGTACATTTTGGCAGTTTAGCTGCACTGTAGGCATGACTGACGTGATATTCGACATTACAGGTGACTTTTTTAATATGCATTTTACCCAGTACGAGAGTCTTGTTGTCGTCCTCCAACTGAGTGTTTGATTCAGAAGTCCAGCTGAAGTGCAGGTTGTCTCCATCAGCAGAACAGAACACTTTCCTGACCTCCGGGAACAAGCAGCTGTAGGACAATTTCACTGAGGACACCTGAGCTGTAGATTAGAGATAAACACCTCGGGATGAATTACTACAGATGCCAAAACAAATAAACACAAAATCAAAGCAAAATCATACAAGGACATAAGGACATCACAATATATACACTTCTTCATTTTTAATTAAATGAAGCCTCATTTGTATAAAAATATTAAAATGTAAAAAGAAATATTGAGAGAGACTATAGTTATAGTTAATATATTTTTTATTGATCATGGCTTGAATCTCCGTTAGAACGCACTTCCACAGCCCCTACCAGTTCATGCCCTGGAAGGGTGCCTTTTGGCTGCCGGGCCCAGAACCATACAGACAGATCTGCTCACCTTACGCATTGGCCGTCATATGAACTTAGATCCCTTAGAGCCAGGAGTTAATGCTTCTGTGCTTTTCCCAACTACAAACTGCATCATCCAGGCCCACCTAGTGTAAGAGTAGAGCTTCAGGCACACAATCATGGAGCAAAACCTTCATGGATCAAACCAGGGCATATCCTGTCAACACAAGCATTTCACCCTTCCCAATTATTTTGGAAAGGTTTTCCATGAAGGTTTTAGCAAATCAGTTCCCATTTCT
The DNA here is from genome assembly GCF_022655615.1 of Tachysurus fulvidraco. Lineage (NCBI taxonomy): Eukaryota > Metazoa > Chordata > Actinopteri > Siluriformes > Bagridae > Tachysurus > Tachysurus fulvidraco. The sequence continues at coordinate 5,372,876 of NC_062532.1, forward strand.
GTTTTTCTCTTTTTTTTTATACCCAGCTCCAAAAATATAACGTACCTGGGACCATGTTTCTCCAAAAGAGATAAAATGACATTATACTATAATTTTAGCAGCTCTAACAGAGGGTTAAGGGTCTTTTGCATTTTAAAAAAACAGTGAAAACAGTTTCTGTAGGAATGGACATGTGTTTAAAACATCTGGATTTAACTTAGAGATTAAAACATTGACCCCCACTACTCCATGTAATTCTTTCCACTGTAAATCAGCTGTTCTCTTTCTAAGTGGACTATTATAAAACACTCTCCATGCCGGCTTAGTGTCATCTAAAACCCAGATTGTCCCTCCACACAGTGTCTTTCCTCCCATCCAGCTTTCTCTTATTTACAGTTTTTACACAACATTTGTAAATTTCTTTTCCTTTTGCTTCATAGATCGGTAAAACATGTCCTTTGCCTGCTTCAAGGTACAAACCATTAAAACCATCAAGCTTTGGTAAAAGTTCCAGTTCTGGGAAAGGATCGCCTTTATCCGCTGTTTCAAACACTTCGTGGTGTTCCTTTAATAAAAACATTTCCTCTTTTGACAACTTGCTGATCATTTGTTGACGTTGATTTCAGTGTGTCACTGTGACCGTAGTCTGAGGTCCATTAAAAAGAAAGTTTAATCACAACTAAGCCACTTATTTTTTGCAAAAGAAAATCTCTTCATATAACCGAATCAGATCCGATCAGGTGTTTTTCTACTGTTTGAAAACGAAATGTTGTGATTCTGCTCCGAATGTCTACTAGGCCCTGCCTTCTTTCTTCCATAGGGAGGAAGAGAACACTCTGAGGAACCCAGTGTAATTTGTCCCATACAAAGATGACTAGTGCTCCTTGAATTTTTTCAACAAGGCCACAGTTAAGCTAGGCGATGCCACAGTGTTGAGGCTACTAGATTGTTGGCCACCAGTACCCTCCCCCTTAGTGACATGTTCACTTTTAGCCATTCCCAGTTTTTTAGTTTACCTTCTATTTTTCCTACTATTCAGTCCCAGTTTTTCTTTTCATCATTTAAATAAATCCCTACGTCTCTGAATTCTTTAGTCCACTGGCTAGTTTTGGTAAACAGAAGGTCCAATTTCCTATTGCAATAGCTTCACTTATTCTCCAGTTGATTCTCGATAAGGAAACTTGACTAAAATCAGAAACGACTTTTTCTAAAACCTTAATTGTGTTTTGATTTATTACTAAAACCATAACATCATCTGCCTACGCAGATAAAACATGTGGAGCATTAAAACCAGGAAGAATAAAACCATTAATGACATTTGTATTCTGTGTAAAAACAGTCCAATTGATAAAGTGTACAACATATATGATAAAGAACAGCCTTGTCTGAATCCCCAATTTACATTAAAAGAAGCACTTAACCCTCCGTTGATCTTGAGTACACTTTCAACATCCTGGTACATCACCTTTATCATTGCTATAAGACTGGAGTTGAGACCAAAAGCCTCTAGCGAGGTATTGGTGCTCAACCCTGTCAAAAGCTTTTTCTTGATCCAGTGAAATCAGTCCAAGGTCAATTGCCAATGAGCTGGAGGCGTCCAAAATGTCCCTATTCAGAGAAACGTTATCAATGATGGATCTATTGGGCACACAGTGTGTTTGGTCTACCCGTGTTATAGAATCCATGACATCTCTAAATACGGTTAGCCAGCGCTTTGGACATTATTTTGTAGTCCGTGCAGAGCAGTGACACTGGACACCAGTTCTTAATGTCCTGTAGCTCCCCTTTCTTGTGGAGAAGTGTAATTACACCTCTTTGGATGCTCAGGGGTAGACTGGGGTATTTCACGGTGGCCTACAGCTCTTCCAGAACCAGCGGGCCTTCCAGGGCAGCGTTGTCCTCTGGGGAAAACTTTAGGAGTCCTCTGTGAAATCTCTATAGCAGCTCTTCATTGTCACTGTATTCACTCTCGTACAGATCTCTGTAGAAGTTTGTGGCATACCGTCTGATGTCGTTACTGTGTGTTATGTGTTGTCCATCCATTGTGCATTAAAAGCTTTATTTTGCTTTGCAGTTCTCAAAATGTCGTCTGTCTCCTGTGGACTCAGATAAAGCCTGGAATTCCACTATATCTATCTCCAGCGCTTTTGATTACTTGGTGATGTCCCTTGTGACGTTGGCAGTGTACTTTTTTCCTTTATTATGGTTGTTGCTGAGTCCACAAAGCTTTGTTTGTCACTGAAGTGCTAGTCTACTCTAACCTCTTTCACATTCTTTATTTTTTGGAGAAACCTTTTAACCTCTTTAGCTTCATACTGTATGTACATATTTGTTTGTTATTTTGTTTTTCCTCATCACTGTTTCTTGACTGTTTATGATTTGTTTTTACCTGTTCCATTTGATCTGACCACAGTGAAACCTACATCTGTGATCAGATCTGTGTTGTCTGTAGCTACTGACTCCTCACTACTTTGATTTTTGACTGCCTCCATTTTCTGTTTTGGATTGTGATTAACGTCAACTTTTGGATTTTCTTTTCCTGTCTCCATCTGTTCTGCTTCTGCCTCAGTTATTTCCTCTTCTTCTTCTTGACCTTCTGTGTTACTTCTTTGCTGTTTTAATTCTTCCTGACTTTTTGTCTGTACACTGCTCCATTCATTGACCTGCTTTTCTTATCAGGGTGTCTTTAATTACAACCCCTTTAGTGACCACAATCTCAACTGTGTGAATCTCATCCACAAACATCACCACAGCCTTGTTCATGTGGGCAGCAGAAAAAATGCTCTTCCTGACGATTAGCTTAGCTACCGCTGAGGCGCCTCTTCTACTGTGCACGTGACAGTCGGTAACAGTTTAAACCAATGCTTTCGCGTCGGGATTGTAAAAGCCGCTAGCGTGTAACGCTCACACACACACGCGCGCGCACGCACACACACACACACACACACACACACACGCGCGCACACACACACACACACACACACACACACACACACACACACACACACACACACACACACACACTACTCGCTACACACCACTCAGTGCTCACTCAAATCATACAACATAAAGAAACAAACAAAAAAAGAGTTTTGACTCATACCTTCACTACACGCACACACGCGCATGCGCAGACACACACACACACACACACACACACACACACACACACACACACACACACACACACACACACACACACACACATTGCAGAGGACTGTAAGAGACTACACATCACTGACCACTATTAAATGTGTCCAAAAATGACATTAAAATATTTAGAATTTTTTTTCCTGTTTAAATGTAATGCATCAGTTTCCATTTTAAATCCATAGTATTTTGTAACAGTGTTCATAGTGTTAGTTAGTCACTTCAATGAAAAAGCGTCTTTATAATTTTTAATCACATATACATTACAGCACAGTGAAAATCTTTCTTCACAAATCCCAGCTTTGGAATTTGAGGTCAGAGCACAGGGTCAGTCACGATACAGCACCCTGGAGCAGGGAGGGTTAAGGGCCTTGTTTAAGGGCCCAACAGTGGCAGCTTGGCATTGCTGGGGTTTGAGCCCTAATAACCCTGAGCCCTAATAACCCTGAGCCTTAACCACTAGGGTTGACACACTCTAAAAAATGATTCATGGGGTTAGTTTGTAAAACTTAAAATAAACAACATTTTCAGCATAAAATAATTAAGTTTGTAATATGTACTTGTAGAGTGTGTGTGTGTGTGCCCTGCGATTGGTTGGCACTCCGTCCAGGGTGTATCCTGCCTCGATGCCCGATGACGCCTGAGATAGGCACAGGCTCCCCGTGACCCGAGAAGTTCGGATAAGCGGTAGAAAATGAGTGAGTGAGAGAGATATGTACTTGTACTGGTGAGTTGATAACTCATTTTAATAAGTCTTTCAAAATTAAAATAAAGAATACTGTCTTAATTATATATCGATTTTGAACAAACACTTTTACCTTCAAATAACAACAGAAAAATATTACGTTAGTGAAACTTGTATATCTAGTGAGCATCCTTTAAAAGCTGAGTAAAGGCGGAATTTGCCCGGACGTGTTTTGCTGCCAGAGAAGGACTACTAGTAGCCGGAGAAACAGGAGAATCGAGGCTATATAGGTAAGTTAATATTTTTGCTTTGTTTTAATCTCAGCAGCTACCAACTGTATACACAAAAAATTTAAACTAAAAAATACTTTTGAGGTGTTTCAGAAAATAATTCTTGAGCTGGATGGTCTGAAAGCTAGCCCGAAGGTAATGTCTTTAAACAATAAACTGTTGTATTCCTGAAATGTTTCATGTAAAAGTTTTGTTGTGCATACACGTACAGCAGCTGTAATTTTGACAATTTTTTTTACATGAAGGTTACAGTGTTGTATTTGTTTGAGACTTTATGGGGGCTGTAGTTTATGTGATGAAGGTAAAATTTAATACTTTGCAATAATATAAAAAAACGAAGAAAACTTTCAACTAGGTGGACCCAATAATCTGGCAATTTCATGTTCCCTGTGATTTATTGTTATTATTTTATTTTATTCTGATATGTACCTACCAGGTTACTAAGAAAATACTTGATTATTTACTTGACTTTACTTGAAAAATACTTTGGTCCTGGATAATTATCGTTTTGTCAAAGCATTGTTAAAACCTTTTTGTACATAAGTTGACATTGGTTTTATAATAAACCAGTTTCATCATAAAACTGGAATTGCTGTGTTATTTCTCTTGATTGAAGTGAAATAAGTTACTTGTACTCAAAAATATTAAGTTAACAATTTGCATGGACATATCTTAGTAGAATGGAATCAAAATAAAGAAGTTAGAATAGCTTAAATTATATAGTTTGACCACTTAATATCACCAAAACTTTGAAATTAAAATTAAGTTGTTGTACTAAACAAATTGGGTTAGTCTAACTATAAAAGGTTCATGGTATCTACTTAATAATGAGTTGAAGCTACTTAATTAATCTATTTTTAGACTGCACCCGTCCCATGAAATACGGAATCGTCCCGTATTTACAGGCAAAATGACGCGTCCCATATCAAATCAATACGGGATGGGATTTGTGCCGTATTTTACATAGGTCCACATTATACAGCATCCCATGCAAATCAACCCCCCGCAGTGTGTGGAGACGCGTCCTATTGTGCCCCTGATTGGGTAATACTCGTTACCATGGTTGGTTTGATTGGTTTGTTTTAGGGTTACAGGCCGTGAATCACGGCCAACCAGAGTCAGAGGAGGGCGGGACGCCGCCTCGTCGGTTCTTTTGACAGCGTCAGAGTGACAGAAAATCCATATGAAACGATGGCATCATTAATAAGCTGAACCTCATCCAAAAAGTCAGCATGGATGAACATTATGATGAATGCACCACAGCAAATAGCATTCTGAAGGGGCTCAGAGATAGTGCAGAGGATGAATGGAAGTCCAAAGATGTGTCTGCCAGGTGGGTGGCTCTCTTTCAAGTAGCTAACCTGCCTAACATGCTGTCCATCATCAGCCACATCTTAAGCATCCCAGGATCCAATGGTTATGTGGAAAGGATCTTTTCTAGAATGGAACAGGTGCTCTGTGGAGCTCATTAGGAGTGAGCTCTTGATCACTTTTAACTTTGAACAGTCCTGTTCAGAGTTTTACGGTAGCTGTTTGAAAGACAAACAGCTTCTCAGTGCTGCAAGGAGTGACAAGAAGTACACTTATAAAAGAAAGTAGGCCTGACATGCTCCAATACTGCACACTACTACTTCTGGTCCACTGATATTCACTGATACACTGATATACATCCACTGATGTTATTATGTTCATGATGTCCATGGAAGATCTTTTGCAAGTTTGCAAGTTATAATTACTAAGTTACGGATCTGTTAATTTAATAATAAGTTAATAAAATATGGTTCACATCTCACAAGTTCCTCCAAAAGCTTATATTTTGTGTTCTCAGTCACACTTGACGTATATTTATTATTGTCATAGCTGTGTATTCAATATGACCACTTAATTTTAAGTAAATTCAATAGCAGGTATCTTATTATAATGTCCATTGGTATCAATCTTAATATTTTTATGAATACATGTTTTAAGTTATGATATACCACTACTGGCACGCCATCGGAACTGTGGTCATCGTGGCCCCGAGGGGTGTGGCCCCCGCTGAGGCTGGCGTCCCTTATTTTTCTGTATTGAAGGTGGCAACCCTAGCTACCACAACCCTCACATCTCTCTCTCTCACACACACACACAGACACACACACACATCATCATCACATCACACTCATCACTGAATCTGTACTCACAGCACAACAAAGATATCTTAACAAATATCTTTGTTCTTGTTTAGAAATAAAGGTTTAAATATAAACCAGAACGGTACATTTCCTAAAGAAAACGTGAATGTGCTTGCACGTGACGTCAGTTCCCCTCATCATGCTGAGTGTTTTGATATATGACATGTCCATGTTGTGCTAAATTTTTGATTTTGCTTATTTTGGGGGCGGGGCTACACGTGACGTCAGTTCCAATCATCGTGCCGAGTGTTTTTATGTTGTGTAACCGAGATATGGCTTCTTTATATTGCAATATGGTTCATAAGGTGCACTACATGGTTGCTAGGGTATGGCTGCACAGTTACTATGGTTATATTTGCAGACTAGTTTCTCACCTGCAACAAAAGAGCACACCTGAAAATCCATTTATCTTTTCCTGAAACAAGCGCCATGAAGATCTTGAACTAAAGCATCAATCAGTGATTTTACTGGGAAAAAATAGAATCACGTTACAATAAGGATCATTAGTTCAAACATAATGTATTAACTAACATTTACTAACCGTGAGCAATAAATTATTGTATTTAGTAATCTTTGTTAAAATAAAGTTTATTCTTTGTTCATGTTAGTTCACAGTATATTAAGTAATGTTAACACGGTGTTAATAATGTATTAGTAAATGTTGAAATTAACATGAACAAAATGAATAAATGCTGTAGAAGTGCAGTTCATTATTAGTTCATGTTAAGTAATGTGGTAACTAATGAACCTTTATTATAAAGTTTTAGAAGAAGAGAAAAAAAAAAAAAAAAAAAAAATTGTCCGAGGGGGGATTCGAACCCCGAATGTCTGCATGCTAAACGGATTCGCTATCCACTAGGCCATCCAACATGTGATGTACGTGTCATATGTTTAAAAAATAATTATGTAATGTGAGGAGACAAAGAAAAAATGCGCTTAATTTTAATTAATGGGTGGCTCTTAAAAGAGCCGTTGATGTTCTTAAAAGGACATTAGTTTAAAGTGAAAAAAAATTATAAAAACTACACTGATAGTTAAAAAACAACAAAAAGTTATACAAATGCAGAAACAACAACATATGTGACCGCCGAGAAACAACAACATATGTGACCGCCGTGCTGTACAAGGCATGCCACCAACTAGTTTTAAGCATTAAATACACGGTTAAATGTTATAGTGTTTGAAAGCTTAGACTCTCGGGATTTTATTAAGCCCACACACAAAGCATAATATTATTTATAGCCATCATACTAATTTAATCCAAGTTGATAGTCACCGGAAATAGGCGGCGCTTACCTTTCTTCACTGGGGTAATATTTTCCAAAACAAATGCTTGTAAAAAATCCCCAAGAGTCTAAGAAACTGGAATAAGTAAGCCTTTTAATCCAAAACGCGTTTCTGACCGAAACACACAGCTCTTCCGTCCTTTGTTTTCGGCTCTCACTTGTCCTTGGAGGCTTAAAAAACTACACTGAGCCGTCAGATTTGTAGTCCAGGGCCTAACGAATCAAACGAAAATCATGAAAATAGGTGGCGATCCCACAATATATGTAGCGCCCTCTACCCTTAAACTTATTGGATGGAGGACCGGGTTCTCACTGTGTCTCTCAATGGGATATCACTTTTCCTTCCTCTGCTCTTTTGTCTATTTATGAGCTTAGTTAGACGGGGTGCACACTAACTGGAGCAAGTTATCAAAAATTAAAGTAATTCACAAGATAAGTAAACTTAATGACATTTATTTATGTACACATGGAAATATTAAGTAATTGTTTTAAGTATATAAACAACAAAATAAATAAAGATAAAGATAAACCAATTATGTATTTCTTCCTTCCGACTAGCCTCTTTAAACTATATTCTCAGAACTTCACAGGGTAGTTTTCAGGACAACTCACAAAAGATGTGTGACCCTATCACTAAATTAACTCAAACATAAATAGTAACAAACCCCAAATAAACACTGTGCAGAGATTCAGTGTGTCACATATATGTCAGAACCAATTTCTAGAACAACAACAATATCAATAATCCAAAACTCCAGGAAACAAAACACACCATAATATAGTTCTCAGGCAAACACATGCATGGGCCCACACACACACGCCAGTCACAAACCCTAACCTGTTGCAGGCCTGTAACGTTGCTGGGGAACGTGGTGGCCTTTAAAACTACAAATGGCCTCTTCGCTCTGACGAGCTAAAAGAAAATAAATAGATCACCTGATTGCCTTCCAAGGTGCTTAAAACGCGAACTTCCCTTAGATGCAGCCGTAGATATTCAGGTAGTCTCATGGCCTCCTCTCCTGAACAGCAGCCACACGATACTGTATCACCATAGCATAGCAACATCCAATCCGCGTCCGATATAGAGTCACAACGGCTCCATGAACTTGTCTCCGTCCCGAAATTTAAATAACTAAACACTTAGGCGGTTAGCCGGTTGGAAAACCCGTCAGATAGAATCCTTTTTTTTTTTTAGCTTAGTCCCGATAGTTAGCTTAGCGACAGGCTGCGCTCTACCTCAGACTCCGAAACAAAACATAACCGTTTACTCTCTTACCGAGTATAAACACTAATCCACTTAATACAAGTATTAACACTTCTTTAACGAAATACAGACCGTTTAACGCACTTTGCTAGTGGGTATATTGTCTATATCCGAATTAACTCGCTGGAGCAAAAACAAAACAAACTCTCACTCCATCGGCAGTTCTCTCCTCCCTCGTTTTGTCCAACCAGAATTCACCCTTCACACGGAATAAGTGGAAAATGACCAATCACTAATAACTAAACAAGCTTGCTAGATAAAGACACGTTTTGAGCCAGTGCATTACAAACAACCTTGCAGTACACAGAAATTATACCTAATAGAACCATAACTGGGCTACATATTATATATATATATATATATATATATATATATATATATATATATATATATATATATATATATATATATGAAATGAAACTGAAGCTCACTGTGAAATATAGCATATAGCAACAAGCTTTAATAAAGACCTCTACACAGATTCACTGGTGTCTGCTGCCCTCTTTTGGATGTTAGCACATCTACAGAGAGATTCCCCATTCAAGTATATGGGGAAAAAAACACCCCTTTGAGCTTCCATACTGGGAATTCTGGAATTCTGATCGCTTATAAAATCCATAGCACACCTCTCCTCAATGAGCTGGTCGATTTGACACCTCATTTATGGGTCTAGGACAAAAGCTGCGGGACAAGGTACGCGCGAAAAAGTGTCCGAAAGAAGAAGAAGAAGAAGAAGAAGAAGAAGTATGCAAGAGAATAAGAATGTGCTGTAGAAAGCACATTAATAATAATAATAATAATAATAATAATAATAATAATAATAATAATAATAATAATAATAAGTATGCAAGAGAATAAGAATGTGCTTTACAAGCACATTAATAATAATAATAATAATAAGTATGCAAGAGAATAAGAATGTGCTTTGCAAGCACATTAATAATAAGTATGCAAGAGAATAAGAATGTGCTTTGCAAGCACATTAATAAGCAGAAATATCTGTCTACAGTATATAATATTTAAAAATATTAAATGTACCATAAATTGGGCTTAATATTAAAAAAATACATTTTGCTACTGTTTTTCGTTTGCTTTTCCGATATTTCTTGTTGCAGTTTTCAGTGTTGAACCCACACTGCTGCAGCTTCCTAAGCAGCTCACACACTGAGTTGCTAAATTATTTTAACACCAACATTTCAACTTCCATCCATCCATTTTCTACCACTTATCCGGGGCCGGGTTGCGGGGGCAGCAGTCTAAGCAGGGACACCCAGACACCCAGCAGAGACGAAATCCTGTGGTCCCCAAACCGGACTCCCTCCGGCCCCCGACTGCACCTAGAAATCCTGTCCATATAAATAATGAACAGGACCGGTGACAAAGGGCAGCCCTGTCTGAGTCAACATGTACTGAGAACAAGTCTGACTTACTCCTGACTTAATGCGAACTAAACTCCTGCTCCGGTCATATAGGGAACGGACAGCCCTTAGCAGAGGGCCTCGGACCCCATACTCCCAGAGCACCCCACACAGGTCACCACGAGGGACACAGTCGAATGCCGTCTCCAGATCCACAAAACACATCTGGACTGGTTGGGCAAACTCCCATGAACCCTCCAGCAACCTGGTGAGGGTATAGAGACAGTCCAGTGTTCCACGACCAGGACGAAACCCGCATTGTTCCTCCTGAATCCGAGGTTCGACTATTGGCCGAATTCTCCTCTCCTGTACCCTGGCATAGACTTTTCCGGGGAGGTGAGGAGTGTGATCTCCCTGTAGTTGGAACACACCCTCTGGTCCCGCCTTCTTAAACAGAGGGACCACCACCCCAGTCTGCCAGTCCAGAGGCACTGTCCCCAACCGCCACACGATGTTGCAGAGTCGTATCAACCAAGACAGCCCCACAACATCCAGAGACTTAAGGTACTCAGGGCGGATCTCATCCACCACCGGTGCCTTGCCACCAAGGAGCTTCTCAACTACCTCAGTGACCTCAGCTTGGGGGATCACCTCTGCTTCCTCAGTGGAAGACATGTTGGTGGGGTTGAGAAGATCCTCGAAGTATTCCTTCCACCGTCCGAGGATGTCACCAGTCGAAGTCGGCAGATTCCCACTCCCACTGTAAACAGTGTGCGCAGGGCACTGCTTCCCCCTCCTGAGACGCCGGACGATTTGCCAGAATTTCTTCGAGGCCAACCGATAGTCCTTCTCCATGGCCTCACCGAATTCCTCCCAGACCCGAGTTTTTGCCTCTGCAGCCACCCAGGCTGAAGCTCGCTTGGCCCTCCGGTACCTATCAGCTGCCTCCGGAGTCCCCCACGCAGACCAGGCTCAATAGGACTCCTTCTTCAGCTTGACGGCATTGAGCCTTATTTCTGGGGTCCACCACCGGGTTTGGGGATTGCCGCCACGACAGGCACCCCGAGACCTCACGGCCACAGCTCCGTGCGGCTGCGTTGACAATGGAGGTGGAGAACATGGTCCACTCGGACTCAATGTCTCCAAGGTCCCTCGGGAACTGGTTGAAGCTCTGCCAGAGGTGAGAGTTGAAGATCTCTCTGACAGGAGATCTCTCTGACAGGAGTGCCAAACGTTCCCAGCGGACCCTCACAGTACGTTTGGGGTCTGCCAAGTCTGTCCAACTTCCTCCCCTGCCATCGGACCCAACTCACCACCAGGTGGTGATCAGTTGACAGCTCCGCCCCTCTCTTTACCCGAGTGTCCGAGACATACGGCCGGAGGTCAGATCAACCACAAAGTCGATCATTGACTTCCGACCTAGATGTGTATTGTCCTAGACCTAGATGTCCATGTGTACTGATGGACACCCTTATGCTTGAACATGGTGTTCGTTATGGACAAACTGTGACTAGCACAGAAGTCCAATAACAGAACACCACTCGGCTTCAGGTTGGGGGGGGGGGGCGTTCCTCCCAATCACGCCCCTCCAGGTGTCATTTTCGCTGCCCATGTGAGAGTTGTAGTCCCCCAGTAGAACGACGGAGTCCCTGGTCAGGGCACTTTCTAGCACCCATCCCAGAGATGCCAAGAAGGTCGGGTACTCTACACTGCCATTTGGACCATAAGCACAAATAACAGTGAGAGACCTCTCCCCGACCCAAAGGCACAGGGAAACGACCCTCTCGTTCACCGGGGTAAACTCCAACACATGGCTGCTGAGCTGGGGGGCTATGAGCAAGCCCACACCAGCCCGCCGCCTCTCACCACAGGCAACTCCAGAGTAGTAGAGAGTCCAGCCTCTCTCGAGGAGTTGGGTTCCAGAGCCCAAGCAGTGCGTGGAGGTGAGCCCAACTATCTCTAGTCGGTATCTCTCAACCTCCCGCACCAGCTCAGGCTTTGTTCAGTTTGACTGTGTTAATGCTTGTGTGTGTGATATTGTGCACTCACGAGTGTATGTGTGATATCTTAAGAATTAAGAAGTGTCTTAAGAATTAACACAAGGTTTTACACCCCTGTTAACTCATGGACAGAAACTTGGCTGATCTATATTGTAATAATGAATAGAGAACATATTGCTGTAACTCTCCATATCCTCTGTTATTATGCTTTTGAATAAATGCTAAAATATAAAGTCTCTCAGCTTGTGTTTCTGGTGAAGAGCAATTGCAGTGCTTAGTTCCAACATAAAACCCACTTTCAAGTCAAGATTTCCCACGTTCAAGTCAAGGGGTGTAGATGGCAGCGTCTGTAGCGGTTTGTTTGTTAGTAGCTCTCTCTCTCTCTCTCTCTCTCTCTCTCTCTCTAACATTAGTGTCTAGTACTGTTTTGATATATTCTACCATACCTCAATTCTCACTCTTGTTTGACTACAAATATGTGCCTTAAACCCATCTCTGTACTCAAGGCCTACTCTCGCAGACGCTCTCATCCACAAAGCAGAGGTCACAATCCCAATAACCTCATCTACCCTCCTCTGTTATGTAAGTCTCAAACAGTAGTGGTAGGTGGGCTCTGGAATTGTCAGTCTGCGGTAAAGAAAGCTGATTTTATCTCTGCTTTAACTTCCCATTACTCCTTTGATTTTCTTGCTCTAACAGAAACCTGGATATCCCCACAGAACACTGCTACACCAGCTGCTTTATCCTCTGCCTATGCTTTCTCTCACTCACCACGAGAAACAGGCAGGGGTGGTGGTACAGGTTTATTGTTGTCAAAGAAATGGTGCTTTAAACCTCTACTCTTCTCTAATTTAACCATCTCTTCTTTTGAATTTCATGCCATTTCAGTTACCTCTCCTATCAACCTTGTTATCATTGTTGTCTACCGCCCTCCTGGTCCCCTAGGAAACTTCCTGGAAGAAATGGACTCACTGCTTAGTGCTTTCCCTTCCGATAGCTCCCCCCTGACAGTGCTTGGTGACTTCAACCTCCCCTCTGACAAGCTACATTCTTCTTCCCTCCTGTCTCTTCTCGACTCTTTCTCCCTCACACTCAACAGCTACATCCCCACACACAAAGGAGGCAATGTCCTGGACCTGGTTTTCACCCGTCCTTCTCCAGCTACAGATGTGACTGCTACCCCACTCCACGTCTCTGATCATCACCTGGTATCCTTCACCATCACTCTACCTATCTTACCTAAAACTACCTCTCACCCCCTTGCTCTTACTCGCCGCAACCTTCACTCTGTCTCACCTTCATCTGTAGCTTCTGGCACTCTTTCTTCCCTTCCTGATGCTAAGTCTTTTTCCTCACTACCCTTAGACTCAGCCACAGATACTTTCCTCTCATCTCTTTCCTCAACTATGGACTCCCTCTGCCCTATGTTCGCTAAACCCAAGAAAACTTCTTCTTCTGCTCCTTGGCTTTCAGATGTGCTGCGCAACAATCGAAGAGAGCTAAGATCATCAGAGAGAAAGTGGAAGAAATCACAACTTGATGCAGATCTTGATTTTTACAGAACACTTCTTGTCAAGTTCTCCTCAGATGTGACTTCTGCCAAGACTTCCTTCTACAAGGAAAAGCTTGATGCTTCCTCACATGACCCTCGGAAATTCCACAACATCATCTCTTCTCTGCTCAACCCCCCGGCTCCACCTTCTTCATCCTCCCTGACTGCAGAAGACTTTGCTTCTTTCTACCAGGAGAAGATTGAGGAAATCTGCCGGACCTTCACTTCAGCCCCGACTGCACTTACATCTCAGAGTATGGATTCCCCTACACCTTCGTTGTCACATTTTTCAACTGTGGCAGCAGAAGAGATTTTACAACTCATCCAGTCCTGCAATCCTACCACCTGCCCATTGGATCCACTCCCTACCACTATGCTCCAGACCATCTCACAAGACCTCTTGCCCTTCATTTCCACTATCATCAATAGATCCATAGCATCTGGTCAGGTACCAACTACTTTCAAGAGAGCAAGGGTTATTCCCATCCTAAAGAAACCTGCTCTGGATCCATCAGACATCAGTAACTACAGACCGGTATCACTTCTCTCATTTCTTTCAAAAATTCTTGAACGCATTGTCTATAATCAACTGTCTGTCTATCTCTCACAGAACAACCTCCAAGATCCCAAACAGTCTGGCTTTAAAGCAGCTCACTCTACAGAGACAGCCCTTTTGGATGTCTCTGAGAAGCTACATACTGCTAGATCAGCCAAACTATCATCCGTCCTTATCCTCCTTGACCTTTCAGCAGCGTTTGATACGGTCAACCACAAGACTCTCTTATCCTCCCTCAAGAGTCTTGGGATTTGCGGATCAGCTTGGGAATGGTTTGCCTCCTACCTGGAAGGACGCTCATATCAAGTAACATGGAGGGGAGTGACATCTGCTCCACGCAGACTCTCCACTGGCGTCCCACAGGGCTCAGTACTTGGTCCTCTTCTTTTCTCCTTGTATACTCACTCTCTTGGTGAAGTTATTTCATCACATGGGTTCTCTTACCACTGCTATGCTGATGATACACAACTTATCTTCTCTTTCCCACCCTCAGATGCCACAGCTTCTGCCCGGATCTCAGCATGTCTGGCAGAAATTTCATCATGGATGACTGCTCATCAGTTAAAGCTCAATCCTAGCAAAACTGAACTGCTGTTCATCCCAGGTGATTCATCCCCAGGTCACGATCTTGCTATATCCTTGCACAACGATCTGATCTCCCCTTCAGCCACAGCTCGCAACCTTGGGGTAACCATGGACAATCAACTGTCCTTTTCCTCTCATGTTGCAAATGTGACTCGCTCATGTCGGTTTCTTCTCTACAACATTAGAAGGATTCGGCCATTTTTGTCCACACAGACTGCCCAGGTACTTGTTCAGTCTCTTGTCATTTCTAGACTGGATTACTGCAATGCACTGCTGGCAGGTCTACCTATGAACGCAATCCGTCCTCTGCAAATGATCCAAAATGCAGCTGCCCGGCTTGTTTTCAACCTGCCAAAGTTCTCGCATACCACCCCGCTACTGCGATCCCTCCACTGGCTTCCGGTAGCTGCACGCATCCGGTTCAAAACACTGATGCTGGCCTACAAAGCCAAAAATGGACCAGCCCCCTCTTACCTCAAAGCCCTCATCATTCCTCGCACTGCACCCCGCAACCTCCGATCTACCAGCACTGCTCGACTGGTTCCACCATCTCTCAGGCTAAAAGGCAAGTATACTACAAGACTCTTCTCTGTACTGGCACCAAGGTGGTGGAATGAACTTCCCCTAGAGGTCCGGACAGCCGAGTCACTGGCTATTTTCAAGCGGCAGTTGAAGACCTACTTATTCAGGAAGCACTTCAACTAGCACTTCTTTCCTTATCTTTTGCATTTAAAAAAAAAAAAAAAAAAAAAAACACCTTTGACACTTTTTCATTGTAACTTTGAACAAATGTTTTAAACTCATGGTATCTTAAGTATGTAACCTAGTGAACCAGCATTAATGTATTCAGTGTTAGAGATTTAAGCACTTATGTACGTCGCTCTGGATAAGGGCGTCTGCCAAATGCTGTAAATGTAAATGTAAATGTAAATGTAGATGGTGTATGGAACTTCCTGTTTCTCAGTAAAGTATTATTAGTTCTGTAAAAGAAGCTCCATCTTGCTCTTAGTCGTTCATCACTCAGGTCCAAGATCTCTATCAAGTACAGAGAGAGGATTGTTCTCTTGACAAAATGAGAATACAGGTCATTATTGGAGTCCCACGTTGTCATGGGTAAGTTTTTTCCTCTAATAATGCATGATTCATTTATTTACTACATGTGCAGTTGTACAGTTTCTGCTTTATGAAATGAGAAATGGTCTAAATGTAGTTTAAACCTGTGAGATCAGATATCAGTAAATCGGTCAGCTTTTAATGAACACTTCCTGCACTTCAAAAGTATATAATTTTTTTTTTTTTTTTTTTTTTTTTTTTTTTTTCTGTGAATGACTTCATTAATCAATTTATGTTTTAGGGGAAAAAAATAATTCTAAGAAATTGAAGACTTCCAAAGGCACTAATCTGTCTAAAATATATTTTAATATATAATAATTTTGATCATATTTTTTAACCCTGTGTCCAATTTTCTTTTCCATTAATTACATTTACATTTACAGCATCCAGAACGATGTACAAAAGTGCTTTTAAGTCTCTATCATTGAATACATTAACTCTGGGCTGTCTGTGTCAAATGTGCTGCTTTACAGCCAGACTGGTTTGGATCTTGGAGGATGTTCTGTGAGAGTGTTACACATCATCAGTGTTAAGATGTAGATTTAAAGGAGTCTAAAGCAAGTAAAGTTTTCACAGTACAGATTATGGCTGGGGTGAAATGACAAAAATCTAATAATATTTAATACAAATACATAAACACAATCAGAGATAAATATTAATTTACGTTTAAACTTTATTGTTTTTCTATATTTCTCTAAAGCTCCTTTAAGAAAATGTGCATTCTTGAAAGCGCAATACAAAAAAATTGAAAATTTAATGTGCTACATTTAAAAGATTCTACAACATCCCTGATATATATACAATTTTTGGGGATTGTTATTTTCTGTTTTCATGCAATTTTGCTTTATTTGTAAAATAGACTTTGGATGATGTTGGTAGAAAAATTCTACCTCAGAGAAAGACTTGCACAACAGTTTTCTGAAATATCATTTATCCTTTAATCAACTGTGATGTTAGAATGATTTCCCTGCCATTTTAATCATAAATAAATTTTATCACTGTGTTTAACGACAACGACATTGACGATATGTCACGGCGTCATGCTAACTGCTAACACATCTTGTAGGAACAAATACTAATAAAACCTCCTTTTTTACTACAGAACGTGGGTCACTATAAACACTGTAACTTAGTACTGTTGTCTTCAATACTCTAAACCTCGATAATCTTCGGTGAAGTATCTTTATCGCACAAGCTTCACAAAACACAACACTACACTCGCCATGAGCTCTCTCTCTCTCTCCCCCTCTCCCTCTCTCTACTCCTGTACTTCCGGGAATGCGAGTTGGATTACTTGTCAAAATAAAAGTATTACAAATACAATCACTTAAGATTATATATAAGTATAAACCTATTATGTAAATAATCACTTGTAGAAGATACTGTTTTAAAGTTTATACAGATCAGAGGTGTGTTTCAGTTTACAATAATATTAACAGAATGCTGATGATTTTTTCTTCCTCTGCAGGTTCACTGTTTCAGGATCATGTTGTCTGTAGATTTAATCAGAGTAAACAGTGTTATGTAGCTGTGGGACAACGACTGCACCTGCAAATGCCGCTGGAGGATGGGTTTGACCTAAAGACCACTGGTTTAATTTTAAGATATAGAAAAAACCAAAGTTCCCCACCAACACCACGTCTCCCAAGATGGCAGTTTGTTAATGATAATAAAACTATGATACTAACCAGTGCAGAGAGGAGCGACTCTGGAACATACACTTTAAACATCTTTGATGTAGACGGGAGAAGTAAAGGCAGTTATACTCTCCAGGTGAACATTGAAGGTAGGACCACACAACCTCTAATCACATCACACAGCACACTACAAGTTATTTCATAAATGTATAAAACATAAGCATTCATCCACACTAAAGTCTCTTTCAAGATTTATTTTTGTATTTTAAAATGTATTTATGTAAATGAGGCTTCATCTAATTAAAAAATGCAGAAATGTACATCCACACTATTGTCTCTCTCAAGATTTTCCTTTATATTTTCATATTTCAAGTTCAAGTTTGTTTTCTTTATTGTCAACTCTTCCACATGTACAGTACATACATAGAGAATTGAAATTGTATTTCTCTCAATCCCAAGGTGCAAAATATTAACAATGGATTTTAAATAAAGCAGTGCCAGGCATATGCAGGTAAAGTGCAGATAAAAATGAGAAGACCAATGCTGCACAAAGTGACTGGTGCATGTTGTCGTATATTAGTGGGAGGGGGGAGTGGAAGGACCTGGGGATGAGGGCTTTGCGGGTGAGACGGGTCTCTTAAATGTCCTGGAGGGAGGAGCGAGACACAGATAATCTTCTCAGCTGCTCTCACTATGCTCTGTAGCATCTTCAGGCAGGATGCGTTGCAATCACCGTACCACACAGTGATGCATCTCGATAGTATGCTCTTGATGGTGCCTCTGTAGAAGGTGTGCATGATGGGTGGCGTGGCTCTGGCTCTTCTCAGTTTGCGGAGGAAGTAGACGCTGCTGTGATTTCTTGGCCAGTGCTGCTGCATTTTCAGTCCAGGAGAGGTCCTCTGTGATGTGCACACCCAAGAACTTGGTGCTACTCACTCTCTCCACAGTGGCACCGTTGATGGTCAAAGGAGCATGCTGAGTGTGCGCTCTCCTGAAGTCGACAACAATTTATTTATGCAAACGAGGCTTCACCTAATTAAAAAAACAAATATACAGATTAACAAAAACAATTGGGGTTTTAATGTTATTAGAAATATATATATATTTGCTGTATCTATTTTTAAGATTATTTTGTTGTGTTTATGACTTGTTATTTATTTCTGGTTTGATAATGTGTTTAGTAATTTATTCTGAGGTGTTTATCTCTAATCTACAGCTCAGGTGTCCTCAGTGAAAGTGTCATACAGCTGCTTGTCCTCTGGAGTCATGAAAGTGACCTGTTCTGCTGATGGAGACAACCTTCACTTCAGCTGGACTTCTGACTTTAACACACTCCCTCAACTGGAGAACGGGACCAGCACTGTCACACTGGAACATCCAGGAAATCTCACCTGCCATGTAGAAAATAACGTCAGCCGTGACCACGATACCGTTAAACTCCATCAATGTATTGGTGAGTCTGTCTTTTATAAAGAATGATTTGATGAAGGATATAATATCATATAATATAATATAACTCTTTGTATTTTGTATATAAGTAAATTTGAGTCTTTAGATGATTTTGGTGAAAAATGCTAATTTAATGGTGAACTGGATTTTAAATAAAAGCCAAGAGTTTGCAGAAATATTTATTAATCACATAATCCCTGATGTTGTATATTTTAATATTTATTTATGTAAATGAGGCTCCAGCTAATTAAAAAATGCAGAAATGTACATACCGTATTTTCCGTACCATAAGGCGCACCGGATTATAAGACGCAGTCTCAATTACGGGGTCTATTTCTGTTCTTAACCCATACATAAGGCGCACCGTATTATAAGGCGCACGATAAAACAAAAAAAAAAGGTAACGAACGCAAAACAGTGAGTTTAGTTGACCTTTATTCTACTATTTAACAATACACACACATTATTTTTTAATCAATCTTCTCCCACAAATCCATCAAAGTCCTCATCTTCTCTGAGCAATTTCACCATCAAACATGCCGGGTTCCCTCTCATCATTGTCGGAGTCAGTCTCGTTGCCAGGTGGCTGTTCAGCAATGATGCCGGCTTTCGCGAAAGCTCGGACAACAATAAAAGCAGACACCTTAGCCCAGACCCAATCCACAATCCATTCACATATGGTGGCGTAACTCGCCCGGCGCTGCCTCCCAGTCTTAGTAAAGGTGTGTTCGCCGTCTGTGATCCATCGCTCAGATATTTTTGGTTCAATTATGTGTTTGATTGTTATGGCTTCTTACTTTCCTGCACTGTCCACTTTATTAGAAACACCTGTAGACATTCATGAAGTTATCTAATCAGCCAATCATGTGTTTGATTTCTTTGACTTTTATTGTTGCATTGTTGATGGTACCAGATGAGCTGCATAAACTGCAGATCTTGTGGGACTTTTACATACAACAGTCTCTACATCTCTCATCAAGGTGTAAAAATGTTTAAACCCAACATTCATGCTATGGTCATAGAGATCAATAGGTGATAGGTTAAGAGATGTTCTTTACCTGCTGCGCTTCTGCCACATACAGTATTTCCAGGTTTTCCTATTAAAGTGGACAGTGTGTTTATTAGCCCATGCTGATTGTGTTGATTTTATCTTGATGATCTGCTTAATATGAGAAGTTGCTCTCTCTCTCTCTCTCTCTCTCTCTCTCTCTCAGATTACATGATTGTGTTCGTGTGGCTCTTTGAGGTCATCATCCTGCTGTCTGTGTTAGTGGGCACACTGTACATTTACCCCAGAATCTCCAGGAAACAGAAGACACCAGAGAGTAAGACTTTAATACTTGTTAGCTTAAAAAATTAACATATAAAAAAAAGTCCATATTTGAATTTAAAGTATGTGCTAAGATGTAAAAACAGAAGACCAGGAACATCTAGAAAACAGAATGTCTAAAACTGATGTATTGTCTAAAGCTGATCAACTGAGCTTTATTTTTTCCATCCAAATATCAGGACCAGGAAGCTCAGTAACCCTGAACAAGGATTAGAAGAGGCAGTCTGTGGCTGATCTCCTCTATATGAGCAGGCATCGCTCTCCGTCTCATCCAGACTAAAACCTGATAAAACTGTAACCATTACCATAACAGTGTAACAGTGCTATCTGCTTACCGACATTGCTTTTGCTCTCTGTTTTGGATTATTTGCTGTGTTTTAAATAAAATAATTCAGCCTCATTATTCATATATCATACTGAGTGCTAATTTTGTTTATGTTTTATTTCTAATTTTCTAACCACAATGTAATGCTTTGATGCCACAAAGGCATAAATTTAATATAATATTCAATATTTTTGAAATGTAAATCAAGTTATAAATTTAAGTCCTATGTAATAAATGTGTAAATGCCACTCATGTGTTCTAGACTGTTCTATTGTCTCTATATACTGTAGCATTAAGGAGGAACAGTGACAGGAAGAACGTCACCAAGTCAAGTCTAGAAGCTTTTATTGTCATTTTAACCATATATAGCTGTTGCAGTACACAGTGAAATGAGACAATGTTTCTCCAGGATCAGGGAGCTACATAGAATAAAGACAGAGCGAAGGACTTAGTAAGTTAGTCCTAGATACATAATGTGCATCTGTGCAACCTGGTGCAAACAGGACAAAAGACAGTGCAAACAAAAAATACAAGACAATACACAAAAGACAATACACAAAAACAGTGTAACCAGTGATCAGTGTAAATACTGTATGTTCAATCAAATTGTCATGTGCAGAAATACTGGATGGAACACAATAGTATCATAGCAGCAGTTACATGAGGTATTGTAAGGTATTGTGCAAAACAACAATCGACTGAAATGTGAGACCGCATGTACAAAGATCAAAAAAAGTGTGCAAAAGAGCATGTAAACAGTCTGTTATGGTGGTGCTGTAGACGTGGACGTAAATTGGAGTGTGTATTTGGTGTAGGTCATTGCAGTCCATACAGTTGATTGTGCGTGTGTGTGTGTGTGTGTGTGTGTGTGTGTGTGTGTGCGTGTGCATTGTGCTCGGTACAGTTAAGTTCAGTTCCTGACAGAGGTCTCCCAGTCAGGAAGTCCAGGATCCAGTTGCAGAGGAAGGTGTTCAGTCCCAGCATGCTCACCTTCTCAATTAGGTGCTGAGGGATGATTGTGTTGAATGCTGAACTAAAGACTATGAAAATAATTTGTACGTAAGTGTCTTTACTGTCCAGGTGGGTAAGGGCTACATGAAAGGCCGAGGCAATGGCGTCATCCATAGAGCGGGCTGGACGATATGCAAACTGTAGGGGGTCCAGTGAGGGTGGTAACTGGGTCTTGATGTGCCTCATGATGAGCTCCTTAAAGCACTTATCAAAGCATGGTCTTCCGTCCTGCTACACTGTTCCGCAACTGAGTGTAGAAGTCATTCAGTGCATCTGGGAGGGAGGCATCACTATCACAGGCAGGTGAAGCTGTCTTGTAGTTCACCTGTATGCCACATGCGCCGGGTTTCTCCGCTGTCCTGGAAGTGGATGTGGATTGTCTAGGCTTGTGTGTGCTTTGCTTCTCTGATGGCTCGGGACAGTTTGGCCCTTGGCTAGGTCTCTAGGCTTCAGCAGCTCACACACTTTAGCAGTCATTCGTGGCTTCCGGTTGGAGCGTGTGGTGATGGTCTGGGAGACGGTCACATCATCAATGCACTTGCCTTGCACAATGCACATGTAGCTGGTCACTGATGCCGTGTACACCATCAAGAAGTGCAACCAATGACCACTGATTGCATACATATTCTATGTTTTACATATTACATATTCTACGAATGATATCTAATTTAGTTTAAAAAATCGAACTAGTAATCGTATCTTAAGAGTGATTCAAGACCAATCTCAAAGCAATTCTGAGCAAGGAAAATACAAACGTATATCTTAGAGAGGAGGCTCTGTATGACACATATGACATTATGGTCTAATACAGGGGTGGGCAAACTTTTTGATTCGCGGGCCACAATGGTTATTAAAATTTGACAGAGGGGCCGGGCCAGAATAGGAGATTTGTGTGAACTAATATAAATTAAATGTAAAAACCATTACATGAAAAGATTTAGCATTTAACAGGCAGCAAAACTCCATTGAGCTTAGTTTATTGTAAAAATTGTTTTACAAATTTATTAATTTAATAACGTAGTAATAAACTCCCATTCAGTTTCAGTGGGAACAGTGTTGTTGGTCTCATTTTTTTGCAAGTGCGTCAATGTCTGGTGTTATATTTGTTGTGGCAATTCTCAAGATAGATCCGAGATGTTGGTCAGTTGACCTGGATCTGTGACGGGCTTTGTTGATGTTCATGACGCTGAATGTCTGTTCAAACACATAGGTTGAACCAAACAACATCAGCATCTTCTGTGCCATCCTCCGGAGGTTTGGAAACGTGGCTTCGTTAATTGAAGCATAAAAGTTTGCCTTTGCTCTCCGGACACAAGAGACCTGCTGTCTCAACCATGCATTCTTTAAAAAATTTGCCTTCGGAGAAAGGCTTACTGGCCTTTGCTAATTTGAATGCCAGCAAAAAACTTGCCTTAGTACTTGACTCTTGAATCGCAGTTTGTCTGTGAAAAAGATTTTGCTGAGTCTGTAAATTAGCCGTCAATCACTGAGCTGTAGCTGCCCGTTTTTGTGGAGACTGTTTACTAGCGTAGTTAGCATGTTTTGTGGCAAAATGACGGCTGATGTATTCTTTAAAAACTGCTACATTTTCTTGGCATATCAGACACACAGCTGTTGATCGGACTTCAGTGAAAAAATATTTTGTTGTCCACTCTTTATTGAACACTCGGCACTCACTGTCTACTTTTCTTTTCTTCTGTCCGCTCATTTTAACTGAAGTGCAAAGCGACAAAATGAAGTAGAGAGTAACCGTTAACCGTAATGCATCAGACTCAAGGGTCAATGTCTTCGGGGTGTGCCATCTGCTGGGAAAAGATGGGAATTACAGCTTGGTAAAATGATTGCGGTGTCTATAATAAAATTTAATTTAATAATATAACGTGGAACGAGTTCGGCGGGCCGGATTAAAAAGCCCACCGGGCCGTATGTCTGGTCTAATATAAGCTTCACCATGTCTCTATGTTAAGATATTTGAGGCTATATCATGTAGAATCCTAAGACGGATTTTAGAAAAAAAAAACTTTTATAGAATAAAAAAACTATAAAAAACTTTTATAGAATATATCATAGATGTTATCTCTATTATTATTTTTCACAAAAATAATCCCTACATGATCTAATGTATCTATCAGAATTTAAATACTGTACATTTCTTCTCCTTCTTCTGAAGAAATTCTTAAGCCTCTTAAAAGTCCTCCTCATTACACCTAAGACTTTTTGATCCTTTTGAGCTCTTTTTAGGGTTAAGATGCTTTGCAAATAACATATTGCAGTAACCGGGGTAGATTAGTAAACCCTGGACTCTTGAGCAGGAGCCTTTCCCAGGGGACTCAAGATGGTGGACAGTCTGGATGAGGTAATAACCCATGGCAGGGCACACACACACACACACACACACACACACACACACACACACACACACACACACACACACACACCCTAGACAGTTTAGACATTTTAAAGGGCATATGTTTGTTGTCAATGGTTGCCCTTCTTGATGATGACATTCTTCCTGTCACTGTTCCTCCTTAACTGTATGCTACAGTATATACAGACAATAGAACAGTTTAGAACAAATGAGTGTGTAGGTGAGTTACATTAAAAAAAATACTAAAATCATTAATAATAACTAAAACAGATTTTATTTCAGCATTCACACATTCTGTACATAGGACTTAGAAATTAGATTTACATTTCAAAAATATTTAATATTTTATTAAATTGTTGCCACTGTAGCATTACAGCATTACAATGGGCTTAAAATATAAAGGGGATGTTGTCACTAGGTAAAAGCCACTGGATAGCAGTGTTAGCGATGTCGTCAGTTAACCCAGGATATAATATATCTCAGGAATAAAACCTTTTAAAGGTTAAAACATGAAAGCTTTTGATCACAGTTTTGCCTTTGTATTTACCAGGGTATGAGTAGTGACATTAAAGCTGATGACTCATTGTTGCTGTAACTGTTGCTTAATTCATTATTTTCAATTCAATTTACTGTATGTGTATAAGCACTTCAACGATGGACAGCATAAGTATAGAAACAGAATAAATGTTTTCTAATGTCATTTAAAAAAGACAGACTCACTGGTACATTTTGGCAGTTTAGCTGCACTGTAGGCATGACTGACGTGATATTCGACATTACAGGTGACTTTTTTAATATGCATTTTACCCAGTACGAGAGTCTTGTTGTCGTCCTCCAACTGAGTGTTTGATTCAGAAGTCCAGCTGAAGTGCAGGTTGTCTCCATCAGCAGAACAAAAAATATTAAAAATATAACGTACCTGGGACCATGTTTCACCAAAAGAGATAAAATGACATTATCTACTATATATACTATAATTTTAGCAGCTCAAACAGAGGGTTAAGGGTCTTTTGCATTTTAACATAAGTAACTGCATCAGTTTCTGTAGGAATGGACATGTGTTTAAAACATCTGGATTTAACTTAGAGATTAAAACATTGACCCCCACTGCTCCATGTAAATCTTTCCACTGTAAATCAGCTGCTCTCCTTCTAAGTGGACATTTATAAAACATTCTCCATGCCGGCTTAGTGTCATCTAAAACCCAGATTGTCCCTCCACACTGTATCTTTCCTCCCATCCAGCTTTCTCTTATTTACAGTTTTTACACGACATTTACAAATTTCTTTTCCTTTTGCTTCATAGATCGGTAAAACATGTCCTTTGTCTGCATCAAGGTAAAAACCATTAAAACCATCAAGCTTTGTTAAAAGTTCCAGTTCTGGGAAAGGGTCGCCTTTATCCGGTGTTTCAAACCCTTCGTGGTATTCCTTTAATAAAAACATTTCCTCTTTTGACAACTTGCTGATCATTTGTTGATGTTGATTTCAGTGTGTCACTGTGACCGTAGTCTGAGTTCCTTGGCCTCCTGAGTTCCTTTCCTCTCGTGTCTTTGAAATCCATTCTTGCAGCGTCCACTAGTCTCCTCAAAGTTGTGAAATTTTGTGCCAGCAGAGTTTGTGTGAGGCCTGCAGAAGTGTTTTTAATGTCTAATCATCCTCGTCTTCTAGGAGCCAATATAGTGAGACAGCAGGGCATTGGGATCCATGCTTTGAGAGTCCATGCTTTAAAAACACTTTTGTAAAAATTAGATTTTAGAAATGAGAAAATGTTAGAAACATTTAAAACACTTGGGTCCATTAAAAAGAAAGTTTAATCACAACTAAGCCACTTGTTTTTTTGCAGATTAAAATCTCTCCATATCACCGAATCAGATCCGATCAGGTATTTTTGTACTGTTTGAAAACAAAATGTTGCGATTCTGCTAAAAATGTCTACTAGGCCCTGCCTTCTTTCTTCCATAGGAAGAAAGAGAACACTCTGAAGAACCCAGTGTAATTTGTCCCATACAAAGTTGACTAGTGCTGCTTGAATTTTTTCACCAAGGCCACAGTTAAGCTAGGCGATGCCACAGTGTTGAGTCTACTAGATTGTTGGCCACCAGTACCCTCCCCCTTAGTGACATGTTCGCTTTTAGCCATTCCCCTTTTTTGTTTACCTTCTATTTTTCCTAATACTCAGTCCCAGTTTTTCCTTTCATCATTTAAATAAATCCCTATGTCTCTGAATTCTTTTGTCCACTTTTGTTCACTTGCTAGTTTTGGTAAACCGAAGGTCCAATTTCCTATTGCAATAGCTTCACTTTTTCTCCAGTTGATTCTCGATGAGGAAACTTGACTAAAATCAGAAACGACTTTTTCGAAAACCTTAATTGTGTTTTCATTTAGTACTAAAACCATAACATCATCTGCCTACGCAGATAAAACATGTGGAGCATTAAAACCAGGAAGAATAAAAACATTAAAGACATTTGTATTGTGTAAAAACGGTCTAATAGATAAAGTGTACAACATACCTGATAAAGAACAGCCTTTTTTACATTAATATTTACATTATATTTACATTAATAGAAGCACTTAACCCTCTGTTGATCTTGAGTACACTTTCAACATCCTGGTACATCACCTTTATCATTGCTATAAGACTGGGGTTGAGACCAAAAGCCTCCGGAGTTTTGACCTTGTGTGTTACTTCTTTGCTGTTTTAATTCTTCCTGACTTTTTGTCTGTAAACTGCTTCCTTCATTGACCTGCTTGTCTTACCAGGGTGTCTTTAATTACAACCCCTTTAGCGACCACAATCTCAACTTTGTGAATCTCATCCACAAACATCACCACAGCCTTGTTCATGCTGGCAGCAGAAACAATGCTCTTCCTGCCGATTAGCTTAGCTACCGCTGAGGTGCCTCCTCTACTGTGCACGTGACAGTCGGTAACAGTTTAAACCCATGTTTTCGTGTCAGGATTGTAAAAGCCACTACTGAGCGCTACAGAGCACAGGGTTAGTCATGATACAGCACCTTGGAGCAGGGAGGGTTAAGGGCCTTGTTTAAGGGCCCTACAGTGGCAGTTTGGCATTGCTGGGGCTTGCACCCTAATAACCCTGAGCCTTAACCACTTGAGCTACCACAAGCCTCACATCTCACACACACACACACACACATCATCATCATCACATCACACTCATCACTGACTCTGTACTCACAGCACAACTAAAGAGATCTTAACAAATATCTTTATTCTGGTTTAGAAATAAAGGATTAAATATAAATGAGTAGTAATCTATCTATAGTATATAATATTTAAAAATTAGTAAATATACCTTAAATTGTGCTTAACATAAAAAAAAAAATAATAAGTTTGCTATTGTTTTTCTTGTTTTCTTTTCCTACTTGTAGACACACTAATGCCATCACCATGGTCTTTAATCATATGTAAGGTTTTTGGGTCCTGATGAAAATTAAAAAGAATAGAAAATAAAAAGGAAGTTTTCTGTTGCAGTTTTTAGTGTTGAACCCACACAGCTGCAGCTTCCTAACACCAACATTTCAGCTTCTCTTTTTTAAAGAAAAAAGTTGTACATAAGAAGGGTCAGTTTTTTAGGCTGTTTTCTACCTTTTTTAAGTGTTACGCGAGTGAAATATTTGATCAAAATATCTAACATTGTTCAGCTTTAAATGCATTTTCAGTTTATGTCTAAAACTTTCTAATGAGTTGATTTAAATTTCTGTGGCTTGTCTATCATCTTGTGTTTCTGGTGAAGAGCAATTGCAGTGCTTGCTTCCAAAAAATAAAACAATTAAATGAAGAAATAAAAAAAAGAAACGATGAATCATTGATTTTTAATCATTTTTACATTTATCTGAAATAAACATGGAAAATGTTAAACTCAGGATATCAGGATTAAATGGATGGGTAATACTTACAAACAAAGGCAGATGTAAGTGCAGATTCTATTTATTATAATGTGCAAAAAGAAATAAATATGTAAAGCAGGACAACTCTAAACAAAAGCACTAGGAAGGAAAAGATACAACCATGAAGACAAGGATGAGACACACTTTAGCACCAACAGTAACAAGACCAAGACACAATGAGAAAATGAGAACTTAAATGATGTGGCACTAAAGTGATAATCCAACACAGGTGAGCGTGATCATGGGGGGAAATGGGAAACACAACAATGATGAGACCTAAAAAGGACCAGGCTGTTATGAGAGGTTTATAGACCCTGTATGACCATGTAAGTATGAGTGAGTAAAATATTTCTTCAGACAAGACGAACAAACCACAGGGCTGCTTTAACATTTTCAAGTCAAGGGATGTAGATGGTGTATGGAACTTCCTGTTTCTCAGTAAAGTATTATTAGTTCTGTAAAAGAAGCTTCATCTTGCTTTTGTAGTCATTCATTACTCAGGTCCAAGATCTCCATCAAGTACAGAGAGAGGATTGTTCTCTGGACAAAATGAGAATACAGGTCATTTTTGGTGTCCTGTTGATTTACACCCATGTTGTCATGGGTAAGTTTTATCCTCTAATAATGCATGATTCATTTATTTACTACATGTGCAGTTGTACAGTTTCTGCTTTATGAAATGAGAAATGGTCTATATGTAGTTTAAACCTGTGAGATCAGATCAGCTTTTAATGAAAACTTCCTGCACTTCAAATGTAGGGAATGTTATTTTTCTGTTAATGACTTCAATCAATTCATGTTTTAGGAAAACATTTAAATAAATTTCTAATAAGATCTAAACTGTCTAAAATATATTTTAATATATAATAATTTTGTTGTTTAACCCTGTGTCCAATTTTCTTTTCCATTAATGACATTTACATTTACAGCATGTGACAGACACACTTATCCAGAGCGATGTACAAAAGTGCTTTTAAGTCTCTAACATTGAATACATTAACTCTGGGCTGTCTGTGTCGAATGTGCTGCTTTACAGCCAGACTGGTTTGGATCTTGGAGGATGTTCTGTGAGAGTGTTACACATCATCAGTGTTAAGATGTAGATTTAAAGGAGTCTAAAGCAAGTAAAGTTTTCACAGTACAGATTATGGCTGGGCGAAATGACAAAAATCTAATCAAAATACATATTACAAATACATAACCACAATCAAACAGACGTAAATATTAATTACATTTTAAACTTCGTGATTTTTTTTCTATATTTCTTTAAAGCTCCTTTCAAAAAATGAACTTGCACAACATGTGAACAGAAAGACTTGCACAACAGTTTTCTGAACTATCATTTATCCTTTAATCAACTGTGATGTTAGAATGATTTCCCTGCCATTTTAATCGTAAATACATTTTATCGACTGTGTTTAATGACAACGACATTGACGATATGTCACGGCGTCATGCTAACCGCTAACACATCTTGTAGGAACGAATACTAATAAAACCTCCATTTTTACTAAAGAACGTGGGTCACTATCCACTATATTATTACAATATTATTAACAGAATGCTGATGATTTTTTTCCCTCTGCAGGTTCACTGTTTCAGGATCATGTTGTCTGTAGATATAATCAGATTAAACCGTGTTATGTAGCTGTGGGACAACGACTGCAAATGCCGCTGGAGGATGGGTTTGACCTAAAGACCACTACTAGTTTAATTATAAGATATAGAAAAACCCAAAGTTCCCCACCAACACCACGTCTCCCAAGATGGCAGTTTGTTAATGATAATAAAACTATGATACTAACCAGTGCAGAGAGGAAAGACTCTGGAACATACACTTTAGGCATCTATGATGTAGAAGGGAGAAGTAAAGGCAATTATACTCTCCAGGTGAACATTGAAGGTAGGACCACACAACCTCTAATCACATCACACAGCACACTACAAGTTATTTCATAAATGTATAAAATATAAACATTCATCCACATTGTAGCAGACATACCAAGTGTCCCGGAAGTTCCGGGAGTCTCCCGCATATTCATAGCGGCTCCCTGATTCCCGCAAAATAGTTAAAATCTCCCGGAATCTAGAGCGAGCGACAGAGACTGTGCTCCAAACCTTGGCAGAGGGGGAGGGGGAGACCTTGCGTGTGTGTGTGTGTGTGTGTGTGTGTGTGTGTGTGTGTGTGTGTTTGTGTGTGTGTGTATGTGCGTCATTAAGCGCGTGTAAGTCAGAGAGCATCCTGATTGGCCTGATTTCGGTAAATCAACCAATCAATTGTCAGTGTGGGCGGGCTTTTATCTCTTCTCCTGAATCGAATTAATCAGTAGTGATGGGAAGTTCGGTTCTTTTCCGCGAACCGGTTCTTTCGGACAGTTCGATTTAATGAGCCAGTTCAAAAATCCAGTTCACCAGTTCTTATACGTCCTGACGCAAATTCCATCATCCCGCTGCCGGCAGGTAATACAATCAATTTAACACATTCGAAAAGTTCTTTGTAATCATAACTTTAGTTAAATACTTTAAGTTTTGCAACTAAAACACCCAGTACAGGCATTTATGTGCAAACGTGGATGTTTTACGTGTCTTAAAGGTATAAAGTTAATAAACTAGTTTTCATCAACTTACAAAAAGCGGCATATAAAAATACAGACTAACCTGCACAATAGTCAATAGTAAAATTAACTGACATATATTGAGTGACATATATAGATTTTTTTTTATCTAAAAATGTTTAATAGCCTATGACTAGTTACTATGCATATCCCAATATGTATAATTTGCTCTGCAGGTTCACGCATGCGCAGCATCAACAGTATGTCCGAAACAGTTCGTTCAGTGTACTGATGATTCGCTGTACCAATTCATCGGTTCTCGGACGCGTCCGAAAGAAACAGTTCTCAGTTCAGTGTACTGATGATTCACTGTAACAGTTCGGATATTAGAGCATGCGCAGTATCAACAGCTCATTGGTTCTCGGACGCGTCCGAAAGAAACAGTTCTCAGTTCAGTGTACTGATGATTCACTGTAACAGTTCGGATATTAGAGCATGCGCAGTATCAACAGCTCATTGGTTCTCGGACGCGTCCGAAAGAAACAGTTCTCAGTTCAGTGTACTGGTGATTTGCTGTATCGGTTCAGTAATTCACGCATGCGCAGTATCAACAGCTCGCGCTCACAGTACTCTCAGCACAAATGTCTCAGTTCAGTATACAGGAGTTACATATACTCCGGGATATTAGTTTATTTAGTGTCGGCCCGACTGTCAGGCAATGACCGAAAGTGAGTAACTTTAGTAACTTGTGGATCAGCGCTGATTCAGACGCGAACTGTTTTAGAACGAATCAGTCCGACTTGGTGAACCAGTTCATCCAGTTCACTAAAAAGAACTGGTTCAAAAGAACGATTCGTTCACGAACTGGCCATCACTATTAATCAGTGTATCTAGAAACAGGAGCGCCATCATGGCCCATGGCAGAGGGACAGAGCCCCCAAAAAAACCACAATATCAGGAGGATGGTTTTCCGGAATACCTCCCGGAAATACTTTTGCAGGTTGGGATGTCTGCCTATAGTCTCTTTCACAGATTTTGTTTTATGTTTTTATATTTATTTATGCAAATGAGGCTCCATCTATTAAAAAATGCAGAAACGTAAATATTAACCGGAACAACAAAAACAACCCTAGGATTTTAATGTCATTAGAAACTTACATGTTTATTTCTCACATATACAGGGGCAGGTCATACAATTAGAATATCATCAAAAAGTTGACTTATTTCACTAATTCCATTCAAAAGTGAAACTCCAACAAGTCCTGTTGGAAAATGAAACCTGCATCTCCATAAAGTTGGTCAGCAGCAGGAACATGAAGTGCTCTAAACTTCCTGGTATACGGCTGCGTTGACCTTGGACTTTAGAAAAACACAGTGGACCAACACCAGCAGATGACATGGCACCCCAAACCTCACTGACTGTGGAAACTTTACACTGGACCTCAAGCAACGTGGATTGGTGCCTCTCCTCTCTTCCTCCAGACTCTGGGACCCCTGATTTCCAAAGGAAATGCAAATTTACTTTCATCAGAGAACATAACTTTGACACTCTCAGCAGTTGAGTCCTTTTTGTCTTTAGCCCAGGCGAGACGCTTCTGACGCTGTCTGTGCACTTCATGACCAACTTTACGGAGATGCAGATTTCATTTCCACAGTGCCCTGCACACAGTGCCAAAGCTACCAGTACCTGGTTTTAAGGACATGGTATCCCTGTTCTTACAGTTTTTTCAATCGCTAACAAGCGCTTACCTATACTTAAGATATTTTTCTAAACTCTTACACAGACTCACACCTACAAAACACAATTGGCCAAATTGATAATTTTCCTCTCAAAAACACATTTTGTTAAATATATACTAACTCTCCATTTCAAACAGAACAAATCTTTCTCTGCACACACTAACTTTACCGAAACACTAGAAATCTGACTCAAAATGAAAATTATTCTGTCAAAGAATAACACTTGTTTTCACTTCACAAGGTATATGCAGTCAATCAAAGTACACCAGGTTTCAAAATACGGCTATTGTTGACATTAGAAAACTGCATAGACTTTTATGTTTCAGGTAACATGCAATCCACCTTTTACACAAAATGTCTTAGTTGGAACTGTATGTCCACATGTACAGTAATGTTCACATTCAAATGCATTCCAGTAAAAAGCAAATCAGTTATTTTTTCTTTACTGTTTACTTAAGGAGGGTACAGTAGAAACACAATATAATAGAAGAGAAAAAGTTTTACAGTATTGCTTACAGTGAACAAATAGCATATATAAGAGCATTCTGAAAAACAAAAAACAAAACAGCAAAAAGCCCAGATAAAGAACGGGGGGAACTAAAAATAGCACAAAATTAATGTATCTATCCCTGCAATCTTCAGGGTTAGGCCACATGTTTTCGTCAACATCACATCTGATATCATCTAAGGCGATGCACCTGGGATAAAATCGCTTGGTATGTTGGATCCACCCTTGGCAATCTTGAACTGGTGATGTCCCTGCAGCCAGCATCCATGGCTTCAAGGAGGGACATTGGTCATGTGGCTGATGGTCATAAACCTTCCACCTCCATACAGAAAAGAACTCCACTATGGGTTGAGGAAAGGTGGAATAGGGTGGAACGAAGCTAGACCTTACCAGTCTTGGGTGGACTTCAAACCATGCTGTTATTTGCTTGCGAATGATGGAAAGCAACTTTTTCTCAGGTAATTACAAATGTCCTCATGTTTTCACCCTCCTGATCCTGCTCTGGTACCAGGCGCTGGTGGAGATCATTGAGAGAGCAAGGAGGCGTTCGGTATTATAGGGTCCAACCTGACATCTGTGAAGGAGTAATCCTGCATTTGCCATTGCTGCACACATGGTAATGTCGAATAATTGGAGGTGATTGTTTGTTTATTACTCAGCTGAGATATATTGTTTTTGAAACTGATATCATGCAGAAGCAGAGGATTTTATACTGTATCTAAGGTTTGGAATATGTTTTTGCTATTGTGGGATGTTGTGTGTTACTCTTGCATTCGCTTGAATAGGTAACAAAAACGAAGTCCATAAGTTTGTTGGGAGGTATAGCTTGTCTGTTAAGAAAATGTAAGCATTGTGGAAATGTGTTCACTGATTGCATATTGTGTGAAAAGGACATGAAATGTGTGAAAGTTATGGCCACAAAAGACTGATGCTGTGCTAATTGTGTTTAGAGTTTTGAAAATGTGACAAATGTTTGGACAAACGCTTGGTAGCGACTGAAAAAAACTGTAATTGGCCAGCTAACTCTCTTGACCTTACACCCAGCGAATTTCTATGGGGTATTGTGAAGAGGAAGATGCGATATGCCAGACCCAACAATGCATAAGAGCTGAAGGCCACTATCAGAGCAACCTGGGCTCTCATAACACCTAAGCAGTGCCACAGATCGACTCCATGATCCACTGATCGACTAAATGCAACGCCGCATTGCTGCAGTAATTCAGGCAAAAGGAACCCCAACTAAGTATTGAGTGCTGTACATACTCATACTTTTCATGTTCATACTTTTCCGTTGGCCCAGATTTCTAAAAATCCTTTTCTTTGTATTGGTCTTAAGTTAATATTCAAATTTTCTGAGATGAATAGTGGGATTGTCCTTAGTATGTCGGTTATAATCATCAAATTAAAAAGAAATCAAACATTTGAAATATATCAGTCTGTGTGTATGAATGAATATAATATACAAGATTCACTTTTTTGATGGAATTAGTGAAATAAATCAACTTGGGATGATATTCTAATTATATGCCCAGTCACCTGTATATTTGAGTTGATGTTGCTGTTTTTTTTTAAAATTTCCCTTCCGCTGATACTTTTGGTTTGATTATGTGTTTAGTTGTTATGGCTTCTGTAGTGAATTCATCCCGAGGTGTTTATATCTATCTACAGCTTCAGGTGTCCTCAGTGAAATTGTCCTACAGCTGCTTGTTCTCTGGAGTCATGAAAGTGACCTGTTCTGCTGATGGAGACAACCTTCACTTCAGCTGGACTTCTGCTTCAATCACTCGGTTGGAGGACAACAACAAAACTCTCGTACTGGATAAAATACATAATAATAATAATAATGTCACCTGTCATGTAGAAAATCACATCAGTCGTGAGCACAATTCCATTAAACTCCCGACATGTATTGGTGAGTTTGTCTTTTTAAGTAACAAATGAATCTAATACTGTAAAACGTTTAATAATAAATATCACTAAGACTATTGGGCAGTGCTTCTTACTTTCCTGCACCATCCACTTTACTAGAAACACCTGTAGACATTCATGAAGTTATCTAATCAGCCAATCATGTGTTTGATGTCTTTGACTTTTATTGTTGCATTGTTGATGGTACCAGATGAGCTGCATAAACTGCAGATCTTGTGGGAATTTTACATACAACAGTCTCTACGTGTCTCATCAAGGTGTAAAAACAATGCCATGGTTAAAGTGGCGCTGCTGCCACATATTTCCAGGTGTTCCTATTAAATTGGACAGTGTTTTAATTAGCCCATGCTGTCTGTGCTGATTTTACTTGATGGACTTTTGAAATGTAATGGACTTTACAGTATGTGAGTAGTTGTGCTCTCTCTCTCTCTCTCTCTCTCTCTCTCAGATTTCATGATTGTGTTTGTGCACGTGTGGCTCTTTGAGGTCATCATCCTGCTGTCTTTGTTAGTGGGCACACTGTACATTTACCCCAGAATCTACATGAAAGAGAACACCAAAGAGTAAGACTTTAATACTTGTTAGCTTGGAATATTAACATATTACCAAAGTCCATATTTGATTTTAAAGTATGTGCTAAGATGTAAAAACAGAAGACCAGGAACAACTAGAAAACAGAATGTCTAAAACTAATGTATTGTCTAAAGCTGATCAACTGAGCTTTATTTTTTCCATCCATCAGGACCAGGAAGCTCAGTAACCCTGAACAAGGATTAGAAGAGGCAGTCTGTGGCTGATCTCCTCTATATGAGCAGGCATCGCTCTCCGTCTCATCTAGACTACAAACTGTAACCATTACCATAACAGTGTAACAGTGCTATCCGATTACCGACATTGCTATTGCTCTCTGTTTTGGATTATTTGCTGTGTTTAAAAAAAAAATTAATTCAGCCTCATTTTTCATATTATACTGAGTGCTAATTTTGTTTGTTTTGGTTCTAA
Source organism: Tachysurus fulvidraco (assembly GCF_022655615.1). Taxonomy (NCBI): domain Eukaryota; kingdom Metazoa; phylum Chordata; class Actinopteri; order Siluriformes; family Bagridae; genus Tachysurus; species Tachysurus fulvidraco. Next base: position 5,408,635 of record NC_062532.1, read on the forward strand.
TATACTAACCACAATTTAATGCTTTGATGCTACAAAGGCAAAAATTTATATAATTTTCAATATTGAAATGTAAATCAAGTTATAATTTTAAGTCCTATGTAATGAATGTGTAAATGCTGAAATAAAACCTACACACTCATGTGTTCTAGACTGTTGTATTGTCTCTATATACTGTAGCATACAGTTAAGGAGGATCAGTGACAGGAAGAACGTCACCAAGTCAAGAAGCTTTTATTGTCAGTTCAACCATATATAGCTGTTGCAGTACACAGTGAAATGAGACAATGTTTCTCCGGGATCAGGGAGCTACATAGAACAATGATAGAGTGAAGGACTTAGTAAGTTAGTCCTAGAAATATAAAGTGTGTCTGTGCAACCTGGTGCAAACAGTGCAGGACAAGACAAACAAGACAGTGCAGGACAGAAGACAAAAAAGTCAGTGCAGGACAAAAGACAGTTCAAACAAAAAATACAAAACAACACACAAAAGACAGTACACAAAAACAGCACCGACCAGTGTAAATACTGTATATTCAATCAATATTATGTGTGCAGAAATACTGGAAGGAACACATTAGTATCATAGCAGCAATTACATGAGGTATTGTAAAAACTTTTTGATCCTTTTGAGCTCTTTTTAGGGTTAAGATGCTTTGCAAATAACATCCTGCAGTAACCGGGGTAGATTAGTAAACCCTGGACTCTTGAGCAGGAGCCTTTCCCAGGGACTCAAGAGGGTGGACAGTCTGGGTGAGGTAATAACCCATGGCAGGGCACACACACACCCTAGACAGTTTAGACATTTTAAAGGGCATATGTTTGTAGTCAATGGTTGCCCTTCTTGATGATGACATTCTTCCTGTCCCTGTTCCTCCTTAACTGTATGCTACAGTATATTCAGACAATACAACAGTTTAGAACAAATGAGTGTGTAGGTGAGTTACATTAAAAATACTAAAATCATCAATAATAACAACAAATAATAACAGATTTTATTTCAGCATTCACACCTTCTGTACATAGGACTTAAAAATTAGATTTACATTTCAAAAATATTTAATATTTTATTAAATTGTTGCCACTGTAGCATCACAGCATTACAGTGCGCTTAAAATATAAAGGGGATGTTGTCACTAGGTAAAAGCCACTGGATAGCAGTGTTAGTGATGTCATCAGTTAACCCAGGATATAATATTTTTCAGTAGTATAACCATTTAAAGTTTAAAACATGAAAGCTTTTGAGGACACAGTTTTGCCTTTGTAAATACCAGGGTATGAGTAGTGGCATTAATGCTGATCACTGTTAATTACTGTAACTGTTGCTTAATTCATTATTTTCAATTCAATTTACTGTATTTGTATAAGCACTTCAACGATGGACATTGTCTCAAGGCATCTTTACAGAAGTATAAAAACAGAATAAATATTTTCTAATGTTATTTTAAAAAAGACAGACACACTGGTACATTTTGGCAGTTCAGTTGAATTGTAGGCATGACTGACATGATATTCGACATGACAGGTGATTTTTTTAATATGCATTTTATCCAGTACGAGAGTTTTGTTGTCGTCCTCCAACTGAGTGTTTAACGCAGAAGTCCAGCTGAAGTGAAGTTTGTCTCCAGGTTTGTCTTCCCCGAGGAAGATAAGGTTTGTCTTCCCCGAGGAAGATAAACACCTCGGGATGAATTACTACAGACACCATAACAAATAAACACAAAATCAAAGCAAAATCATACAAAGACATTAGAAGGACATCATAATATATACACTTCTGCATTTTTAATTAAATGAAGCCTCATTTGTATAAAAATATTAAACTGTAAAATGAAATCTTGAGAGAGACTATAGTTATAGTTATATAGTTATATATGTTTTATTGATCATGGCTTGAATCTCCGTTAGAAGGCACTTCCGCATCCCCTACCAGTTCATGCCCTGGAAGGGTGCCTTTTGGCTGCCGGGCCCAGAACCATACAGACAGATCTGCTCACCTTACGCATTGGCCGTCATATGAACTTAGATCCCTTAGAGCCAGGAGTTAATGATTCTGTGTTCTTCCCAACTACAGACTACCTCATCCAGGCCCACCTAGTGTAAGAGTAGAGCTTCAGGCACATAATCATGGAGCAAAACCTTGCTTTGGGCATATCCTGTCAACACAAGCATTTCACCATTCCTATTGAAAAATCAAAATTTACCAAAAAATAAACAAATAAAAAAAAAACTATTCAAAGTACAACTCAACACTTAACAAATCACAAAAGGGAATAACTAAATTGTTGGCTACTGTTCCAACAAACACCCCTCTCCCCCTCTGCAGCATTTCCTTTGTCCTTTAATCATCCTTGCCAAACTGTATTGGGTCTTTATTTAACTTAAACTGTGTGTGCCACATCACATTTTCTCCCTCCCTCTCCCTCTGGTTGGTCTAAATTGGGCATACGGGATAAATAATCGGCAACAAAATTTCTCTTACCCGGACAGTGCTCAATTGTAAACACATAGGGCTGCAGAGCCAGACACCAGCGCAGTATCCTTGAATTACCATTCTGCATGGTTTGCATCCATTTCAGGGCACGGTGATCAGTCTGTAACGTGAATTCACGTCCGAGCAAGTAATACCGCAGGGAGTCCACAGCCCACTTGATGGCAAGGCCTTCCTTCTCAATTGTTGAGTATTTCCGCTCTCTTTCAAAGAGTTTTCTGCTCAGAAATAGATCTGGTCTCTCTTCATGAGCCTCTCCTTGGACTAGCACTGCTCCCAAGCCAACATCAGAAGCAACCACCTGTACAATAAATCTCTGAGAGAAATTAGGGCTCTGTAATACTGGTTCATGGCATAACAAATCTTTAAGTGCATTGAATGCATCTTCACACTCATTCGGCCAACAAAATTTAGCAGGACTCTTCTTGGTCAGATCAGTCAGAGGTGTAGCTAGTGATGCAAAGTGGGGAATAAATCTGCGATACCAGCCAATTAAACCGAGAAAAGATCTCACCTGCTTTTTAGTTTGAGGACGAGTAATGTTTTGGATAGCCTTAAGCTTTTCTACTTGGGGCCTGATTTGTCCATGCCCTAGTAAATAACCCAAGTATCTCACCTCTGCCTGAGCCCATGAACATTTTGTGGTGTTGATGGTGAGCCCCGCTTTCTGAAGACGCTGTAGAATGTCCACAAGATGCCGTAGATGTTCTTGCCAGGACCCACTGTATATAACCACATCATCAAGGTATGCAGCTGCATACTGGTCACAACCCACAAGGACACGATCCATCAATCATTGAAAAGTGGCCGGTCCTCCATGTAATCCAAACGGCATAACCGTATACTGGTATAGCCCTGAGGGAGATCGAAAAGCAGTGTAGGGCTTGCACGAGGGACTAAGGGGCACCTGCCAATAACCTTTACACAGATCTAATGTAGTCATAAAGGACGCCTTGCCCAGTCTCTCTATCAACTTGTCCATACGAGGCATCGGATAGGACTCAAAACATGATACACTATTTAGTTTTCTGAAGTCAGTGCAAAACCTAATTCCGCCGTCCTTTTTAGGGACCAGTAGTATGGGGCTTGACCACTCACTTTTCGATGGTTCTATAATCCCCATTTCCAACATGGTCTTAATCTCAGTCTTTAACTGTTCTACCATCTTCTCTGGGACTTGATAGGATTTCTGTCGTATAGGGGTAGTGTCCTTCAGGATGATATTGTGTGTGAGAATCTCAGTCTGACCCGGCCTTTCCTGGAACAGAAAGGGAAAAGACTGAAGTACCTCAGCTAGCTGCTGTTGTTGTTGGTTATTCAAATATGAACAACATTCTGGGGCATCTTGTATTGACCGAACTGGATCCATATCTGGTTCATCCTCTTCCTCCATTACGGCTCTCACCATCATCACTTGGTCTTTAACCTTCTTGAGACCTTGGAGATCAGACACATTCTCTTTAAATTCTCTCAGAAGATTAACATGTAGAACCTGTTTAGGCTGTTTTCTTTCTGGACACAAAATCTCATAGGTTACTGGACCCAGTTTTCCGGTTACAACATATGGACCCTGCCATTTGGCCAACAACTTGCTGGTACCTAATGGTAATAGTAATAGAACTTTCTGTCCTGGTTTGAAATCCCTTTCCCTGGCATGTGTGTCGTACCAGACCTTTTGTCTTTGCTGGGCAGCAGCTAGGTTTTCTTTAGCCAGAGTCCTAAAGTTCTCCAACTTGTCCCGCATCTGTAAGATATATGAAGCAATACTGCACTGGGCTGGTTCCTCTGCTATCCACCCTTCCTTGAGCATGTCCAGAGGGCCATGGACTTGCCTGCCAAACAAAAGTTCAAAAGGTGAGAAACCGGTTGAACACTGAGGGACCTCTCTATAGGCAAAAAGAAGAAACAGAATCCATTTATCCCAATCTCCCCCAGACTCATCAACAAATTTCTTCAGCATGTTTTTCAACGTAGCATTAAAGCGTTCTACAAGACCATCTGTTTGAGGGTGAAATGGTGTACTTCTGATTCCCTTAATGCCTAGATGTTTATACAACAGCTTCATCACTTTAGCCATAACATTTGTCCCCTGATCCGTGATAATTTCGGATGGAACTCCAACCCGTGAAATCAAGTCAACCAAACATCTCACAATGTGTTTAACTTGGACTGAACGCAAGGGGTAGACCTCTGGATATCGGGTAGCATAGTCACAGATCACCAATGCAAATCGGTGACCCAAACTACTCTTTACCAAAGGACCTATTATATCCATACCTATACGATCAAATGGAGTTCCAATAATGGGCAAAGGTTGCAGATAACTTCTATCAGCTTTTCGAACAGGTGCTACCATTTGACATTCAGGACAAGTTTTACGGTATTCTTGCACATCATGGTACATTTTTGGCCAAAAAAACGTTGACTGACAGGCTCATATGTTTTCTGTTGGCCTAAGTGTCCTGACCAAGGGATGGTATGCCCCAAATGTAAAATTATTTGATGCAATGCTTTGGGTACCACTAATCTAGGACTCTCTATGTCAACCAGGTACAAAAGGTTGTTCTTTAAAATGTACCGGTCCCCCCCAAACTTTGGTACCCCAACTGGCTTACCATCTACTTCACACACTTTTGCAAACAAGGGTTGTAATGCAACATCTCCTTTTTGTAACTCCCTAAAATTATCAGGAACCTGCCAACGGGAATTAACCAACTCAGACCCAGAGTCAGGAAAATGTGCTAACCTCTCTTGTACCTTATCCTCCCCCCTATGTTTTTCCTGTCGTCTCTGTCTTTTACTTTTTCTCTCCTTCCCCACATTAGAAAATAATTCAGCTTCCGTATTGGGAAGAGGTTGCAAGCCTTTAGCCTGGGACCTTGTAACTACTGCACACATTTTGGAAGTCACCAAATCAGTTAAACAAGGAAAATCTTCCCCTAACACCACATCAAACGGTAATTTCTCAACTACCCCCACCCTTAACAAGTATGCTTGTTCTTCTACAATAACAGAGACTTCAGCAGTCAGATAAGTTTGTTCATCCCCATGTACACATCCCAAGCATACAGTATCACTATAGTTCAACATTTCACAGTTTAGCAAGTCAGATTTCACCAAAGTTTGTGTATTACCTGTATCAACCAAAGCCTGGGCAGGCTGACCATTTACAATTACCATTAGAAGGTGGCTATGTTTCTCGGTAGATGTTGATTCAGCAAAGCACTCATTCCTGGGAACATAACACATATTAGTCACTTTGGGTTTTTTTAGGGGACAAAGGGAAGCCTTATGTCTAGGTTGCTGACAATAAAAACAAATCAAAGTTGCATTAGAATGTTTCCCAAACACTCCCATTGGGTTCCTCAACTTTACCCCTGCCCACAGTCACAGTACCTTTGTTGGTTCGTGGTGGATGTCGATGTGCAGCCATGTATCTCTCAGCCAACCTAGCAGCTTCCTCACCAGTTAGTGGTTGGTTTTCCTTGACCCATACTCTCACTTCAGGACACAACACTCTTAGATACTGTTCCAATATGATGGTTTCTCCCAGCTGTTCCTTGCTCTTAATTTCCGGTCACAGCCACCTCTTGTACAAGCCCTTAATGCGATTGTAGGTCTCTCTTACACTTTCTCCAGTTGGTACCGTCAGACTCCTGAAACGCAGGCGATATGTCTCCTCAGTCACGTTGTACTTGGCCAGCACAGCAGCTTTGATGTCAGCATAAGATCCGGAAGGTCATTCATCCATACCTGCATAGGCCTCCAGAGCTTTGCCTGTTAACAAAGTTATCACTCGTGCTGCCCACTCATCGGTTTGCCATCCCCACGTTCTAGCAATGCGTTCGAACCGCACAAAGAAGCTCTCCACATCCTCACCTTCCACAAAATCAGGAATTCGAGATTCATGAAAACGTCTCAAAGGTGCTACCAGTGGTACAGACATACTTGGCAGATGATCCTCTGGTTGGATTGCATGAGGTTCTGAAAACATGGCTCTTCCTCCTGGTGCTTTTGGAAGTGTTCTAGGTGTAGGTAATGGGTAGTGAGTTTGTTGACTTATCTGTTCAACTGATTCCCACCCTGCCTTTGATTTCTGGAGAATGGTAGACTTTATCCCATTCAACTCATCAAATAATAACTTTTCATTTCTTTGTTGTTGCTTCATAAAGTTCCTTATTTCCAAAAGAAACTCTTCCACAATATCCACCACAATACCTTCTGCTTCACCTCGGGGTGTACTCACTTTATTACTCTTGGGTCTCACCACAGGTTCAGGCTCAGGATATGTCACGTTCCTCATATGAAACAAATCTGTCACAGCCTCCTCTGCTATCACAGCTTCCAACTCCACATCACCTGCTTTAACTTCAACAGTGTCCTCCTCCTCTTCGGAGAATAGTATTGGATGAGCTCGGGTAATCCTTTGATAACCTCCATGTCCTCTAGCACTAGCTTTGCTAAACCTGCGCAATTTTGCGTAAAATCCCTGGACCTCACACCTACCAGCACCCCTACAGCTCCATTGTTCTCCTCCTTTTGTTGCTCAAACGGCCCTATCACCTGTGAGGCCTGGCTCATTTGCATTTGTTCACTCAGAATAGCTCAGATCCAAGGCAGGCCAAACCTCTGTCTGTGACGGAAACCTTCAAGGCCTATCTATACAAAATAGTCTGTTTAATTTATATAAAAAAATTGTGTGCTAAGGTTTGTCATTGCCATAGTACATATCATATTTATACAACCCTTGTGCAGACCTGGGGTCTATTTGACTCATCTGGAAAGTTTAATGTGTCATAACTTGGGTTTCCTTCCACATATTTGCCTGAAATTTACCAAGATTGTTCCAAATTATGAACTTTGCAAGTAAAATTAAACTTGTCCTCCCGGGTCAATTTGACCCGGGCACATTTAGTGGGGCAATTGGTCACACTTTTGCCCTTTTCAGCGCAATGAACATACATACAGACACAAAAATGCACACACAAAATGTCCACTAACACACGCACCCAAAACACACACTCACACACCACACACACACACACACACACACACACACACACACACACACACACATACAAATTGGGCATTGCATCTCATTAGGCCTCCAGAAAAAAAAGCTACACATTTGTAAATATTTCACTTTTGAAATGCCTTTGCCAAGCAGAGGGCAAAATATGATCTGCCGAAACACACACACAGATGTTTTTTCATATTCAAATCATATTTGTTTTCTCTCTTTTATTCATGAATTTAGTTGCTTCAGTCAGCTTTGACCTGGGGATGTTTGACATACACCAGCCAGTGGTTATCCAAAATAATATTTAATAATTTCTGCTTATTTTACTTAAAATCATGGCATAATATCATGAGGTTTATTGTTTATAACTTAAATATAATAAAAAGCATAAGAGGTGTAAAGGAAGTTTTATTCACAATAAATTCTGCCAAGTTTTTGAGTGGTGTGTGTGTGTGTGTATGTTTGTGAGTGTGTGTGTGTGTGTGTGTGTGTGTGTGTGTGTGTGTGTGTGTGTGTGTGTGTAGCCCGTTTTTGGGTGATCAGATGGCATCTGGTAGGCAAAATTGACATAAGTGTAAAATATTCAAAATGTAAGCTGATGACACAGAATGGTGATCATTGTAGAATTTTTACTTCATAAGCATTCAAGTCAATTTGCCCTGGAAAAAACAGGTTTTATTATTTACTGACATTACAAATGGTCAAAATGGTTTCAAAACAATCTCCTGGCTTTCAAAGAGACAATGCCAAGAGATGGATTCATTTCAATTATACAACACCTTCTAACAGACAAATTTGCTGCGGTCTCCGACATCTGGACTTGCTTCAACAAGAACTGTGCTGAGAGTTTCACTCCAGGTAAACACATGACCATAGATGAACAGCTGTTCCCTACCATGGTTTGTTGTCCGTTCACACAGTATATCGCAACCAAGCCAGACAAATTTGGGAACAAGTTCTGGATGGCCATGGATTTGGAGACCAAATATGTCTGCAATGCATCTCCTTACTTGGGAAAGTACCCCAGTCACCCAGGGTCCAGCTTGCGCAGTGAAGCACAAGCGATTTGCTACTGCACTGGACATTCCAATGTCCTCCTCTACCCACACAGTGCCGTCTTTTGTCGTCTGGCTCAGACAGGGCTTCCCAGTACCACGGTGCATCTTCTGTGGAGGCATGTTGGGTTCTTGTTCTCAAAATTCACTTTTGGTGTTATAATTCATTGATGTAATTTCATTTTCATTGGCCATCATTTTATTCTGTATGTGTAAGAACATGTCAAAAGCCATGGACCATAACTTCACTCAGCTTATGACATTTGTCTACAAACATACGTTGGAGACCGAAATGTTAGCAAGTTTTCATTTTATTCATGTATTAGCAACTTTTCATTCTTTCCCAAGTAAGGGATGTCTCATAAACACTCCTCTTCATGTCTCATACACAGTCTTACTGTTCCAAACACACTCCTCATGTCTCATACACACTCCTCTGCTAGGCAAAGGCATAGCAAAAGTGTATCAAAAGGCGTAATGAAATGCAATGCCCAATTTGTGTGTGTGTGTGTGTGTGTGTGTGTGTGTGTGTGGTGTGTGAGTGTGTGTTTTGGGTGCGTGTGTTAGTGGACATTTTGTGTGTGCATTTTTGTGTCTGTATGTATGTTCATTGCGCTGAAAAGGGCAAAAGTGTGACCAATTGCCCCACTAAATGTGGCCGGGTCAAATTGACCCGGGAGGACAAGATTAATTTTACTTGCAAAGTTCATAATTTGGAACAATCTTGGTAAATTTCAGGCAAATATGTGGAAGGAAACCCAAGTTATGACACATTAAACTTTCCAGATGAGTCAAATAGACCCCAGGTCTGCACAAGGGTTGTTTAAATATGATATGTACTATGGCAATGATAAACCTTAGCACACAATTTTTTTATATAAATTAAACAGACTATATTGTATAGATAGGCCTTGAAGGTTTCCGTCACAGACAGAGGTTTGGCCTGCCTTGGATCTGAGCTACTCTGAGTGAACAAATGCAAATGAGCCAGGCCTCACAGGTGATGGGGCCGTTTGCGCAACAAAAGTAGGGCTGAAGAACTGTGAAAATCTCAACAGGGGGGAATCACACCTTGGGACCTGCACCAGAAAATAAAAAATCCAGTATTTCTAGTGCTAGCAGCCATCTTGAAATTTGAGATTTCTCCCGTCTACTGTCAGTCACTCCTCAAAGACTTCACATCCCACTTCTGACACCATTTGTGGTAAGATGGTCGGTGCAGTGGCGAACTGGCAGCAAACGAAATGGCAAAACTCTCGAAAAATCCAATGAAGTGTCTTTTTATTTATGTGAGCCACAATTCTCAGACAGGTGTGAAAGAAGGCAAAGCAAAATTTCCATTGAAAAATCAAAATTTACCAAAAAATAAACAAATAAAAAAAACTATTCAAAGTACAACTCAACACTTAGCAAAACATAAAAGGGAATAACTAAATTGTTGGCTACTGTTCCAACAAACACCCCTCTCCCCCTCTGCAGCATTTCCTTTGTCCTTTAATCATCCTTTGATTAACCACACCTAATATTATGGAAAGGTTTTAGCAAATCAGTTCCCGTTTCTTTTTCTCTTTTTTTATACACAGCTCCAAAAATATAACGTACTTGGGATCATGTTTCACCAAAAGTGATAAAATGACATTACAGTATACTATAATTTTAGCAGCTCAAACAGAGGGTTAAGGGTCTTTTGCATTTTAAAAAACAGTGAAAACAGTACATTCATGTATATACGGTTAGGGTTAGTTGACTTGTTTATTCAGCTTGCACGTTTTTTAATGCCATTACCTTATAAGCTTCTACATGTTGTTCCTTTATAACAGTGTCTGCACATTTTCTTTCAATGCCATAGCCTTAGAACTATTTACTATTTACTTCAACATCAATGTCCACACATCTCTGCAATGCTATAGCCTTTAGCCTTTATATCTATTAACTGTACATTTTATATATATATATATATATATATATATATATATATATATATATATATATATATATATATATATATATATATATGTATATATATATAAACATGCTGTACATGCGCTACATTTACAGTCATATGCAAAAGTTTAGGAACCCCTGACAATTTCCATGATTTTCATTTATAAATATTTGGGTGTTTGGATCAGCAATTTCATTTTAATCTATCAAATAACTGAAGGACACAGTAGTATTTCAGTAGTGAAATGAGGTTTAACAGAAAATGTGCAATTAATTAAATGTGCATTAAGCCTTGAACATCATAGACAGGGGCATCCAATCATGAGAAAAGGTATTTACAGTAAGTTGGCCAATTGCAAGTTGACCTGAAAACAAAGATTGTTCAACATTATGGTTTATTGGAAGGCTACAAAAAGTTATCGCAGAGATATAAGCTGTCAGTGTCCACTGTGAGGAACATAGTGAGGAAATGGAAGACCACAGGCGAAGGATGGTGAGAACGGTCAAAAACAGTCCACAGACCACCTCCATAGACCTTCATAGACCTCAAGAACAGTTTGCTGAAATATCATTTATTTATCCTTTACTCAACTGTGATGTTAGAATGTTTTCCTGCCATTTCAGTCCAAAATAAATTTTCACTTGGATTCACTTGGAGAAGATACTGTTTTGAAGTTTACAAAGATGAGAAGTGTGTTTCAGTTTACAATACTATTAACAGAATGCTGATGATTTTTTCTTCCTCTGCAGGTTCACTGTTTCAGGATCATGTCTGTAGATTTAATCAGAGTAATCAGTGTTATGGAGCTGTGGGACAACAACTGTACCTGCAAATGCCGCTGGAGGATGGGTTTGACCTAATGACCACTAGTTTAATTTTAAGATATAGAAAAACCCAAAGTTCCCCACCAACACCAAATCACTCAAGATGGCAGTTTGTTAATGATAACAAAACTATGATACTAACCAGTGCAGAGAGGAACGACTCTGGAACATACACATTAAACATCATTGATGTAGACGGGAGAAGTAAAGGCAATTCTACTCTCCAGGTGAACATTGAAGGTAGGACCACACAACCTCTAATCACATCACACAGCACACTACAAGTTCATAAATGTATAAAATATAAACATTCATAGACACTATAGTATCTCTCAAGATTTTCATATTTATTTATGCAAATGCATCTAAAAATGCAGAACTATATAGATTAAGAAAAACTAAATTGGTGTTTTAAAAGGACTATATTTACAGTCCCTGCATTTCTGTGGTGATATGCTAATTTCCTTACTAAAATGTAAAAAACAAATCTCAGTCAGCAGGGTTTATTTTATTATTCTATTTTATTTTATTATATTATTTCCCACATTAAGAATTACATTTAACATTTTGTAAAATTAAAGACTGTAATCACCAAATGCTAATTTTTAGGGGTGGGCGATACTCAAATCTTATTTCATGATAATTGTTTTCTCAAGTAGGTCCAAGTAGTATTCAAATAAGTAAATACTACTGGAATTAAATAAAGCAATTAAATGTAAAATAAAACAGACTTCACTGTATGACACGCACATTGATTCTCATTACATTTAATAAAGTTAGTTATCAGTAGAGTGAGTGAGTGATTTTGTTAACATTACGGCAACAGATTTATTTCACTGATATGACTATTTTTCCCAACTGTTTATTTACATTCACTTAAGACATCTTACCAATGTACATAACTGATTGTTTACATGAATACTCCGCCAAACTTACATTTTGACATGATGTGTGTGAATTTATTTGACCGTGCAAGTGTAAAACCATTAGATAATTCATCACTGATGCTGCACATTGATGATGCCTCATTTCTGTCTGCATGATTTAAGTTCAGATCCAATATATATTCAGCGTCATATCGCCGAGCCCTAACAATGTTATTTGGATTTAAATTGGTATAAAAGTTATAATAAGCAACTTACCTTTCTTTATGTTTTCTCTGAACATATTGGTAGAAATTTGAAGTCATGTCAGAAACATAAATAAGAGTTGTTTTGCAAAATTTGCAATCTGCAGAGTGCTTCATTTTACCGGATGTCTTCCATATAAATTCTTTATGATTTTCGTAAGCAAAACAAATTATTGCTGACTTTGAAGACATCGTCCTAGCCACACATTGATATCCAGTGAGTGATGTGTGTGTTTCGTCTACAAGCATAAGATGATGCTACAGCTGCCTGCCGGTGTGGTACAGTAAAATGACAAATGGGGAGACATTAATTAATTTCTCATCTCAATTTTATTGTTACACATGACGCGGACTCGACTGTACTCGGAATATATTCAGAGTCCAAAATGTTCAAGTCCGTGTCAAGTCCGAGTACAAATTCACACGAGTGCATCACAAGTCTGAGTTCATTCAAAATTGGACTCGAGTCCGGACTCCAGTCCGAGTCCGAGTTCGAGTACCCCAACTCTACGAGGCACGAACCCCGACCCTGGAGGTGTGAGGCAAAAGTGCTAACCACTAAGCCACCATGCCCCCCTCAGAAATACACTGTCCACTTAATTGAAAACTACTGTACACCTGGCACATGATTTGTTGTTACAAAATCATCATATAAAAGCATACAGATACAGATCAAGCACAAGCTTAAAAAAATAAATACATGATTTTAAGTAAATGACGAATGAATGCCAGACAACAAATATCACATGATTTTGTGCAAACTCTGCAAAACAGTTTCCCTCTAACCTTTGTTCCTTAGGCCTTGTCTCTTCTTGTAGATTCAGAGAGTTAAGATAGCTAGTAATGACAATCGCACAAACTGAGTTCAGGATAAGTAGAGTGACATCTACAAGAATAAAGACAAAAACATTTCAGTCATTTAAGGTGTTGATATGTAGGAAGAAATTCAGGCCATGACATTAATAACAACATATACTCTCAAGTTATAATGAAAGCAAACTGAATTTGACTAATCATCCATGTTTTATTATATGTAACTTGAAGTACTATAATACAGTAATTAATTTTTTTATTTGGTAGCACATGAGTTTGCGCATCTCTGACCTTATTCAATAACCAGCAGGTCTGTCAACTTGCTAGACCAAGGGAACAGTGGAGGTTGCTAAGCTAGGGTGTGAGGCCAGTTGAGGAATGTTTTAGAAAAATCATCTATAATGACTAGGATGACTGTGTACCTGTGAGAATTGAGGAAATCTGTGATAAAATCTACCGCTGTGTGAGACAATTGACATCCTTGTATAGGGAGAGGTTTGAGGAGGCCAGAGGGTAACTGCTGGGGTGTCTTGGATGTTGCATGCTAGGACATAATGTCTGACATCCTGTCACAGTGTGAGCCACCAGAAGGTGTTCTATAGGAGTGTATATCATCTGGTGAATACCTGAATGGCCGTAACTGAGGTGGTGTGCACCCATTGGAAAATTCTCTGACTCAGGGGTGTAGGCACATACTGTTTTGTTGATGGACACTCAGGATAGCGGTTCTCAGTCCTCAGATTCCATCTCACCGAGCTAGGATGCTGGAGGGTGGCAGTATGGGTTCCGAGGTTAATGGTTAATGTCTGGTGGTCATAATGGTTCATACATGACTGAAGTTTGTTTCAGGTCCATCATGACTGAAGTTTAAGCTTGTAAAGAACACCACCACCTGGGCTTGACTGGGCTTCAGACATTTCAATTTTTTTTAATGTATTCAAGGTTATTGTGGTTGGTGATCACCTGAAAAGGGTTTGGTGCTCCCTCCAGTCCTCAAGTGCAGCTTTTATTGATAGAAGTTCTCAGTTCCCAAAGTCGTAGTTTGATTCAGCTTGGGTTAGTTTCCTAGAATAGTAAGTGCATGGGAAGAGCTTAGAAGGGTTGCTGTGGCTTTGTGTTAATACGGCCCCTATCCCATAGACTGTAGACTATGCAAGTTTGCAGAGCTGTAAGAAAGCTGCCCACTAATCTGTAATTCCATATAAACCACCTGTAAAAGGTTGCAAATACCAGGAAACATTACTGAATGTAGGCTTAGGTGATTGTTAGGTTGTAGGCGCTTCTCAGGTCTAATTTATGAAGGAAACATTTTATGAAGTACCGCCAAGCTGGGGGAACAAGTGGAATGGTACAGGGGAAATGGATGGTGATGGCATTGAGGCAGGGCCTGAAGCCATCATCCACAGGAGCTAGTGAGGTTGAGGGGGAGATGAACCCAACTACTAGGGCCTCCTCAAAATATTCCTCCATAATTCAGGAGAAGATAGTGGGTACACCCAGCTTTTGGGAGGTGAGGCATTAGGTAGTAGTTTTGCAGCACAGTCCCATGGCAGGTATGGGGGCAGCTGCATGGTACTTGCTGAACACCTCTGTGATGTCTTTATACTCTGGCAGGACATTCGTGGTGTTCTCAGTTGCTGGGTTTTCAATTCTAGTTGAGGGGAAGAAGAGGTGTCCTGGGAAACAGTGCTTGATTCCAAAAGGGGATGAAACCATGCCTGATGGGCTGGATGTCAGTGGCAGTTATCCGGAAGAGTGTTGCACAATGAACAGTATGGAGGTGAAGTTCCATAACCAGTTAATAATTGATGAGGTTATCCAGAATCAACTTAGTCCGAAACAGAACGTGCCATAAATCTCAACCCTCACAGTCTGAGGTTAGTGCCTTTGCAGGCCATCTCAGCCTGGAGAGTGGGGTTGAGGCCTTACCGAAATGCCACCTCCAATGCTGCATAATAGGCCGTTGAATCAGACCCTTGGCACAACTGCATGAGCAAGTGCATCCACTACCCAGATAGTCAAAAATGTCCCATATTAACTGAAAAAAGTAGGTGTCAGATTCAGATATCTGCAAGTCACTGCCCCAAAGAGCTTGAATCCAGAGCTTGGTCAGTGAGGAGAGACATGATCAGGGTGCATCAGGTAGATTCCTCACGATAAGCCTCTGGTTGATGTGCATAGATTTCACATTGGCAGAGGAATCCATAACAGAGGCCCTCAATGCCATCTAAGTTGAGGGAACTCAGCGCTGTGTCAGGACTGATGCTATGGGAAATGCTTCTGTGAGGAAGTTGTTTCTGAACCTCTGTGTGCACACACACTGATTTAATGGCTCGAGAAGAACACTTGACAAAGTGATTACGTGCCAGTAAGTCCATATAAGGGCATCACATTACTCCTGCTTCTTTGTCTTCAGGAAGCGCTCTGTGTATGTGTGTCAATTGTCTATCCTGTCTGTCTAGCACAGGGAAAGAAATATATATACAGTATGTATTTTAGGTAAAGCTAGGCGGGAAAAAAAACTATGTTGCAATCCAAGCATTTTAAGAGATACGTACATCCGTGCCCCCGCTTTATCATGGGTGACGACACACACTCTCTTTGCGTTGTTTGTTTGGGATAGGAGCATGCCCGGTCAGCTCTCGAGAGAGCCAGCAGCGTGCATTGTGAGAAATTCCCTCTGCCTACTCTCGGATTCTGCCTTGGCTTCAGCTGCGCCTCGTGGTTTGGGTCATGCGACTTCGATCAAGGGGTTCTCAGGTTGAGTTAGCGGAACCGGAGCAAGAGACAAGTATTTCCCTTTCTCTTGCCCTCTCCCCTGACTCTGTTCACTCCGTTTAGGTTTCGGGAGCTCATGCTGCGATTTCTCTGGACCCTGAAGAGAGCATGCTGGTGGGGAGGGGCTTTCCAACTCTGAACCACCGACGCAATCAGTGGCGTTCGACGAGCTCTAGGTTAGATCTAGGTTTGACTGAAGAGGAAGTTAGTGTCATCCATTCTAAGCTAGTCGACCGCTTTCTGACTTCATAGCACAGGCCACCTTCACGCAGGCGGCTGCCGTTTTTCCCAGACCTCCATGCCGAGGTCTTCAGGGATTCCATTTTCAGCGTGTCTTTTTCCCGAGCCATGTCTGACTATTCAGCCATTAAAGGGCTTGAAAGTCATGGGTATGGGGCGATGCCTGGGATTGAAGAGACGCTTGTGAGCTATCTCTCACCTACATCGCCCACATGGAGGAAACCTGTCCTTCCAACCAAGCCTTGTGGGACTACTTGAGCCCTTGTGGGTAAGGCCTTCATGGCAGCAGGCCAAGCAGGTGAGGCCCTGCACACCATGGCAGATCGACCGTGGTGAGGGGTTGGGACCTCAGCTGGTAGCTGAGCTCTGCCAAGCCACCGACCTTGCGTTCCGTGCCACAAAGCAGACTGTCCACTCCATAGGCTGTTCAATGGCTGTGCTGGTTGCCATGGAGAGGCACCTGTGGCTCAATTTGACTGCAATTAAAGATACGGAAAAGTTATTATCCTCCTGGACACCCCAATTTCACCTCAGGGCTTGTTCAAACCCGTCAGGTGAGAGGGGACATGCTACGAAGGAGTCCTGATGCCCAAGAGCTGGGGTTCCTAGGTTTGCCCTTTTCAGGAAGGCTCCCCCTACTGCCCGCCCTGCTGCCTCTGGCACAGTCATCGACTGGTGCCTGGGTATTGGTGTTCCGATATCGTCAGCCCTGATGCAACGTCGAGTTGCCTCGAGAGGGAACTACACCAGGTTACGTATGTAACCTGGTTCCCTGAGAAGGGAACGAGACGCTGCATCGCTGGCATCCCCAAGCATCCTCTCGCGCTTCCTTTAGACAAATAGAAACTGGAGTAATGTGATCTCCTTATATGGACTTACTGGGATGTAATCACTTTGTCACGTGTCCTTCCCGAGCCATTAAATTGCTGTGTGTCCACACAGAGCTTCAGACTCAATTTCCTCAAAAAAATCATCCCTTCTCAGGGATAGTATATTGCATAGGTACTATTAAGTTTTCTTTCTTAAATTTGAGATATGGGTAATAACAATGGGGGCACGGTGGCTTAGTGGTTAGCACGTTCACCTCACACTTCCAGGGTTGGGGTTCGATTCCCGCCTCCGCCTTGTGTGTGTTTCTGGGTACTCCGGTCCAAAGACAAGCTAGGTAGGTTGATTGAAAAAAATTGTCCATAGTGTGTGAGTGAATGAGAGTGTGTGTGCCCTGCGATGCGTTGGCACTCCGTCGAGGGTGTATCCTGCCTTGATGACCGATGATGCCTGAGATGACTCCCGAGAAGTTCAGATAAGTGGTAGAAAATGAGTGAGAGAGAGAGAGAGAGTGAGGGTATTAACGATGAAGAGGACTGAAACTGTCAGATACACCCAAAAGTACACAGGGAGAAATACCCTTTTTTTATTTGGGGAAGAGAATGACAAGAAGACTTAATGATAATGATTATAAATGAAATGGTGGGATTGCTGGCAAGTGTCCCATCACATGCAAATGATCTTGGAATTTTTCATAGAACGTTTGAGTACAAATGCTTATGTCTAGTAATTAATTGCTGGTACTGTAAAATAATAAATTCTTACAAAAAAATAGACCCACCAATATATCTTGGGAGTTCAACTGAATTGTGGGCCCGACTGACATGATATTCGACATAGCAGGTGACTTTCTCATTATGCTTTTTATCCAGTATGAAAGTTTTGTTGTCGTCCTCCAACCGAGTAATTAATGCAGAAGTCCAGCTGATGCACAGGTTGTCTCCATTAGCAGAACAGAACACATTCATGACTTCAAAGAACAAACAGCTGTAGGATAATTTCACTGAAGACACCCTTGCTGTGGATTAGAGATACCTCAGGATGAATTATTACAGATGCCATAACAATTAATCCAACCAAAAATGCGAAAAGAATTTAGAAATAAGCAACATAAACTAAAGCATAGATGTGACAAATAAAAATTTATGTTCTAAAAACATTCAAAGCCAAGATTTTTTTGTTGTTGTTAAGAATAGAACAGGGCATTAAAGCCTTTATTATCGCCACATATACTGTACATTACAGCACAGTGGAATTCTTTTCTTCATATACCCCAAATGAGGAGGTTGGGGTCAGAGTGCAGGGGCAGCTATGATACACAGCCCCTGGAGCAGAGAGAGTTGACGGCCTTACTCAAGGGCCCAACAGTGGCAGCTTGGCTATGCTGGGCCTTGAACCCCGATCCTCCGATCAACAACACAGAGCCTTAACCATTTGAGCCACCACTGCCCCTAAAGAATGTACATATCTACATTTTCAATTAGATGTTTCCTCATTTGCATAAATAAATATTAATATATAAAAATTAATCTTGAGAGAGACTTTAGCATGAAAGAATGTTTATATTTTATACTTTATAAAGGTCCTACCTTCAATATTCACTTGGAGAGTATACAGTAGCTGCATTTACTTCTCCCGTCTACATCAAAGATTAAATGTTCCAGAGTCATTCCTCTCTGCACTGGTCAATATCATAGTTTTACTATCTTTAAAACTGCCATTTTGGAAGATCGGGTGATGGGGAACTTTCGGGTTTTCTATATGACATTGAAACTAGTGGTCCTTAGGGTAAAATTTGCACTTACAGTTGCTGTCCGAGAGCTACATAACAGGGTTTAATCTGAGTAAATCTACAAACAACATGATCCTGAAACAGTGAACCTGCAGATGAAGAAAAAATCAGCATTCTCTTAATATTGTAGAAAACTGAAGCACAGCTCTGACACTTCTGAACATTTAAATTGTGCGTTTATTTTCTGTAATTGATTTACTTGTTTGCTTAATTTTATTTGGACAATGTCAAAAAAAATAACAATATTGATAGCAGCATCAGTCATTAATTGATAAATAAATGCTATTTCAGACTGTCTGTCACTGAAATTGTGTCTCCTATGAAATTAGAATTTTTCCCACACTTTTAGAAATCTAAAAATTTAGAAAACAAAAGTTAAAATATTGAATATGTGTCTTTATGTATTTGTATTACGTATTATGATTAGATATTTTTGTCAGCACACCTATCCCTAAGCCTGACTGTGTAAACTGCATTTGTGTTAAAATCTTTAAATCTGCATCTTAACACTGATAATGGAAGATAAAAACCAGCACAGTTGGATCTGAATTATTATATATTAAACTAGACAGTTTATTGCCTGTCTTCAGTTTCTTAGAATTTGTGTTGTTTTTTTCCTAAAACATAATTTGAGTGAAGTCATTCACAGAAATAACATTCTCTTCTTTTGAAGTGCAAGAAGTGTTCATTAAAAGACAACCGATATTTACTGATATCTGATCTCACAGGTTTAAACTACATTTAGACCATTTCTCATTGATAAAGCAGAAACTGTACAACTGCACATGTAGTAAATAAATTAATCATGCATTATTAGAGGATAAAACCTACCCATGACAACGTGGGTGTAAATCAACAGGACTGTATTCTCATTTTGTCCAGAGAACAATCCTCTCTCTGTACTTGATGGAGATCTTGGACCTGAGTTATGAACGACTACAAAAGCAAGATGAAGCTTCTTTCACAGAACTAAGTTACATACACCATCTACACCCCTTTACTTCGAAGTGTTAAAGCCGCCCTGTGGTTTGTTCATCTTGTCTGAGGAAATATTTCTTCTCACTCATACCTACATGGTCATACAGGGTCTATAAACCTCTCACAAAACTCTGGTCCTTTTTAGGTCTAATCATTGTTGGGTTTTTCATTTGGTATTTGTTGGGTTATCACTTTAGTGCCACATCATTTAGTTCCTGTTTTCTCATTGTGTCTTGGTCTTGTTCCTGTTGATGCTACAGTGTGTCTCATCCTTGTCCTCATGTTTGTATCTTTTCATTTATCGCCTTGCAGGTCATAGTGTTTTTGTTTAGAGTCGTCCTGCTTCACATATTTAGTCCTTATTGCACATAACATAATAAATCGAATCTGCACTTACATCTGCCTTTGTTTGTAAAAACTGCCTATCCATTAATCCTGAAATCCTGAGTTTAACATTTTCCATGTTTTTTTTTTTCCAGATAAATGTATCTTAATGCAGGTAGTCTGTAGTTCTTTATTTCAATTGTTTTTATTTTAAAACCAAGCACTGCAATTGCTCTTCGCAAATTGGGAGACTTTATTAATTTCTAACTAAAAAGCAAATATAATAGATAATTTGGAGAGTTACAGCGATATGTTTTCCATTCATTATTATATAGAACAAATTTGAGATGTATATGTACACTTTTCAAAAACAAATAAAAGGTATTGACTTGACTGACTGATCAGCCGATCAGCAGCAGAAAACAAAAAAAAAACTTCTGCCCTTAAGTTTGCATGGGTGTGATATCAACCATCTAGTCAACTTCAGGTGTTATTTCTTAAGGCATGACGTCACACACACTCATTAAAGTGAAAGTGACGTGACATACGGCTCACAGTCAAATTGAAAAAATTATTTTTTTGGCATTATTTCACAGAAAACAAAAAGAAAATGTACTTCAGACTTATATAGTGAAAGATAATACAGTCTTATTATTGAATTATTGATCATAATATATTCTTATTTGGAAATAAATATTACATTTTAAATAAGTATTAAATCTTTAAAAATATTATTATAATAAATACAAGCAACAGACGTTTAAATCAACAGCTCTAAAGGTTTTAGCCATTATATAAAATGAAAATCCTTTTACAGCTGAATATTTTACACGTGTAAAACATATAGAAAACAGCCTTATGTTGGTGTTAAATAACTGAGCAACTGAACCAGTGTGTGAGCTGCTTAGGAAGCTGCAGCTGTGTGGGTTCAACACTTAAACTTGCAACAAGAAACTTCCTTTTTATTTTCTCTTCCATCATGAAACAATATTTAAAGTTTTTTTTTTTTTTTTTTTTAGTCTTACCCAAAAGCCTCAGTTATGATTAAGGACAGCATGATGGCACAAGTCTGTGTAACCCAGAGAGATTACAATAAGGAAAAATAAGGAGAAAATGGTAAGCCTTAAATTACCAAAAGTAACTAAAAGTAACATATGGAACTAATTAATGCAAAGCTAAATCTGTCCATAAGTGATTATGGAGTGTGTTTCTTTTCTGGTTTTCATATGTTGTGTGTAAGACATGTACATAATTAAGTAATGTTTCTTTAAGAAAATGTGAGGTGAGTTCATTGCCGACCAATCAGGAGAGCGAAAGTTAAGCAAGCGGATGACGTCAGCGTCTAGCGGGAACACAGAGAGAAAGAGAGATGATGCAAGCAGAATGATTCAGATAAAACAATATCAGTGATTGGGAGCAAAACTCAGAAAAAAAACGTTTTGGAAGACATTGATTAACCTTTGGACTGGACTTTATCCTATTTTTGAGTTATTCTGAGTCATTTGAGAGTTTTTCCAGGTGAACACGGCGAGGACACGTGCAGTGTTCGTCACCTCGTGGAAAATGGCGAGCCTCCCTGCGAGCTTTGATTTCAACACCACCACCGAGCGTTTTCAGCGGATTTACTGCTAGTTTTCCCCGGACGGAAAAAAAAAAGAAACTGTGAGTGAACTGAAGTTGAAACTGTTTTTTTTTTCTCTTTTTGGCCACATTTTTCTGTTCAATACAACAGAAGGAGGCCTGGACTGTTGCAGCTCAGTTTCATTTGGTATGGACAATTGGGTTTTTCTCTTTTTTTTTTTCGGAATCTGGTATTTGAAAAAACTATTGAACCTATCGGTGTTTAAACTTCACATTGACAGTTGTATTGTTTTTATTTTTGTTCCTTTTGTCATTTATTCAATACCTGTTTTGTCTTGATTTAAAGATGTATTTTTGGGTGATACATTTGAAATGTTTTTGAAGTTGGTATATAGGCCAGTGTAGGTTTAATTAAAAAAAACTTAAAATCTAACCTCTGTTCAAATAAACAATTAGAACACAAAGATAAATAGGAAAAGGAAGAAATTAAGTTGCCACTTAAACTAAAGACGGTCTTAGTTCTAAAAAGATTTAAAAGCAATAAGTCTTAGAGAGCTTAGGGAAGAATAATAACAGTTCAAAATAAGAAACTGAGAGCCCATTTCAAGTGTTGTTTCCATTTATTCAGTAATTTCATTGTTGTTTTATTGACCATTGTTTTTTCTTGTTTCTCTGTTTTACCTGAGAGAGAAACAGTGGATTAATTCATTTCATTTATTATTTTTCATTATATAAATCTTTCAACAAAATTCAAACTTGCCTGTGTTGGCTGTCTGTTCTTTCAATCTCTCACCACTGCTCCTTATGAACCTAGAAATACTGGTCCACGTTTCCTCTAGTTTCTCACCTGGGTGTTCATTTAGCCGTAGTATCCTGGTGACCTGAAGGGGGCGCTACATCTGTCTACAATTATGAAGAGAAAACAAGAAAAACAATAGCAAACCGTTATATATATATATTTTAATAAATATTAAATTGTTTTGTATGATATGTTTTTTTTTTATTTATTATTGAAGGATTTATTGTTATGGTCATGTAAGTGAGCACCCTATCTTCATATAGAGTTAATTGGCGTCTTAAGCCTATTGGTTCAGGGCCTGGTCTGTTCATTTTGATATGTGTGATTGGAAGAGTGGGGTGATTGAAGACAAGAGAAGAGAGAGTCTGACATGTTTGTTTTTTGTGTGGGAAAGGTGTTTCCGCTTTTTACTCCCATATTTTAGAAAATAAAGGTCTCCGGTGCCTGTCCTGGCGGCAATCCCCGATCCCAGTGGTGGACCCCGGAAGTAAGGGATGCCGTCAAGCTGAAGAAAAACTCTAAACAAGCCTGGTTGGCACGGGGGACTCCGGAGGCAGCTGATAGGTACCGGCGGGCCAAGCGAGCTTCAGCCCGGGTGGTTGCGGAGGCAAAAACTCGGGTCTGGGAGGAGGTCGTGAGGCCATGGAGAAGGACTATCGGTCGGCCTTGAAGAAATTCTGGCAAACCGGAGGGTGTGTTCCAAATACAGCGGGATCACACTCCTCAGCCTCCCCGGAAAAGACTATGCCAGGGTACTGGATAGGAGAATTCGTCTGATAGTCGAACCTTGGCTTCAGGAGGAACAATGCGCTTTTCGTCCCTGTCGTGGAACACTGGACCATCTCTATACCCTCGCCAGGCTGCTGGAGGGTTCATGGAAGTTTGCCTAACCAGTCCACATGTGCTTTGTAGATCTGGAGAAGGCATACGACTGTGTCCCTCATGATGACCTGTGGGGGGTGCTCTGGGAGTATGGGGTCCGGGGCCTTCTGCTAAGGGCTGTCTGGTCCTATATGACCGGAGCAGGAGTTTTGCTTGCTTTGCCGGCAGTAAGTCAGACTTTTTCCTGGTGCATGTTGGACTCTGGCAGGGCTGCCCTTTGTCACCGGCCCTGTTCATTATTTTTCAGGACAGGATTTTCAGGCGCAGACGGGGGCCAGAGGGAGTCAGGTTTGGGGACCACAGGATTTCGTCTCTGCTTTTTGTAGATGATGTCCTGTTGGCTTCCTCAAATCAGGACCTTCAGCGTGCACTGGGATGGTTTGCAGCAGTGTGTGAAGCGGCGGGGAAGAGAATCAGCACCTCCAAGTCCGATGCCATGGTTCCCAGCCGGAAAAGGGTGGCTTGTCCCCTTCAGGTTGGTGGAGAGCTCCTGCCTCAAGTGGAGGAGTTTAAGTATCTTGGGGTCTTGTTCAAGAGTGAGGGAAGGACGGAGCGGATCGGTGTATCCTCTGCAGTCATGCGGTCGATATACCGGTCTGTTGTGGTGAAGAAAGAGCTGAGCTGCAAGGCAAAGCTCTCTATTTACCAGTTGATCTAGATTCCTACCCTCACCTATGGTCATGAGCTTTGAGTCATGACCGAAAGGACAAGATCCCGGATACAGGGGTACGAAATTAGTTTCCTCCGTAGGGTGGCTCGGCGCTCCCTTAGAGATAGGGTGAGGAGCTCGGTCACTCGGGAGGAGCTCAGAGTAGAGCCGCTGCTCCTCCACATCAAGAGAAGTCAGCTGAGGTGGCTTGGGCATCTGCACCCTGGAGAGGTGTTCCAGGCATGTCCAACTGGGAGGAGGCCTTGGGGAAGACTTAGGGCACGCTAGAGGGACTACGTCTCTCGCGGGCCTGGAAATGCCTCCGTATTCCCCTGGAAGAGCTGGAGGAAGTGTCTGGGGAGCGGGAAGTCTGTGCATCCTTGCTTAGACTGCTGCCCCGTGTCCCGGCCGTGGATAAGTGGTAGAAGATGGATGAATGGATGGATATTTTTTAAGTATTGTTAAGTTACACTGCTAAATTTCTTTGTTTAAATTTATAATTTAGACTGTGATTTGTGACTTGCCTAAAGGTCTTGAGTTGTCTTGGATCTAGTTCGCGAACCCAGAGTGCTCTTATCATACAGGTTGGGATAGGAGATACATAAGCCTTTATTTCTAAAAAGAATAAAGATATTTGTTAAGATCTCTTTGTTGTGCTGTGAGTACAGAGTCAGTAATGAGTGTGATGATGATGTGTGTGTGTGAGAGGTGAGGGTAGTGGTAGCAGTATGGGTTCAGAGGTTAATGCTTGGTGTGTTGGTCATAATGGTGGGAGAGTGCATCAGCTTTCTGTTCTTTGTTCCTGGTCCATACATGACAGTAAAGTAAAGAACAACCACCACTAGGCTTGACTGGGATTCGGACATTTCCCATTTTTAATGTATTCCAGGTTCTTGTGGTTGGTGATCACTTGAAAAGGTGCTCCCTCCAGCAAGTGCTGTCACTCCTCAAGTGCAGATTTTATTAATAGAAATTTCCAGGTCTCCAAGTTGTAGTTTGATTTAGCTTGGGTTAGTTCCCTAGAATAGTAGTCACACGGGAAGAGCTGATAAGGACTCCTCAATATATTCCTACATGGCTTGAGTTTCAGGAGTAGATAGTAGGTACACCTGTGTTTTGGGAGCTGATGCCTTATGTTTTTTTATTATGAATTAGTATTATATTTTTTTTAAAATACACCCACCAATACATTTTGGGAGTTTAACTGAACTGTGCTCATGACTGACGTGATTTTCAACATGGAAAGTGTGTTTTTTACTTGCGAGTGTTCATTAAAAGATGACCGATGTGACGGGTGTAGGTGGAGTTAGTCAAAAGTGTTTGTGGGAATGGGAGTGATAAGTCATGAGTGTTTTTGTGAGTGGATTGATTGTCAGTAGTCTCAGTGGGAGTGGTTAAGCACAAGTGTCTGTCAGAGTGGTAGGAGGAAGACATACATTTTGCTTCAAGACTGTGTATAGGGAATGTTAGGATTAGTCAAGGCTGTTCTCAGACTGTGTTTCGATTGGATAGAATCATTTCTGGCTTGAAAAAACATACTGCTGCATTGGATTTTTTATTAGTTATATCCACAGTTAACACTATTATCACCCATTTCCTCCAGTCTAAGTCAAAGAAAGAAAGACAGAAATACAGATTATAGAATAAAAATAGATGCATGTTTAACCTGTTAATTAAAATAAAATCTTACTATTGAGAACTGATCGATCGACAGCTGTCTGTTGCTGAATAAAATGTGCTTCTTTATTAAGGCAAAGTATATCCGATTGCAGCACTTAGACTTTTTGGAATTATGAAAACTTGTGCAGTCAACATCTCTGTGGTTTGGTTGTCCTGTTTGCAGAATTTGTAGTCTGTAAAATGTCTCACAACATCCTGGTTGTTTTGGCCTCCTCACAGTCACAAAAGCTGGACTGTGGAACACGACCATTGTGCCTGATGTCATGTCACTGTTTATGTCTATAATAGCTAAAATGTCTAAGGAGTAAAGTATCAATGTATTTAATAAAATGTCTCCACTATAACAAAACTACAAATGAACAGTATACATGAGCAGATCAGTTGATTTCTTGTGTGTGACACAGTGACATGGTCAAATAGTATAATGGATTTATTTACACAAAACTACAATTATGACATTGTTGGCAAATGTGAAATAATCTGTAATGTAATAGGCTTTACATTGGCTGTCATAACTAGTGTCATAACTGTACTGTATAAACACAGATTAATCCTGTACTTGTTTTTGTTTGAAAGAAAACGAAAGACATTTTTCCAACTTTCACACAATATTTGTTTAAAGAAATTCTTCACAAATTATTTCTTCAACAGCATGATAACAGCTTCATTTAAGCATTGCAGTATTTTGAATATTAAAAACTTAAAGCTTTAGAGAAATAACTCTTAAGCATTTGCGCTGGGTTCATCAAGAAATCTGCATGAAGCTTCAGGCTAGTTTAGTTTTTGAAACGAACATATGGATTGATATGTATTTCTTTTCTCTGTTCATTTTGTTGTTGATGGTTCAGGTCCGTAGCCAGACTATTGAAAGGGGGGTTCTTTTTAAAAAGTGGACCTTTTTGCAGTTTTTCTCCTTTTGTTTTTAATTATGACCTTTTATGCACTAATTTGTGCTGGATTAGCTTGTCTGCTGGTATCTTAAGGAGCACGCTTTTTGATGCACCTAAATTATTTACTGCATTGCTGTCAAATTAATTCCTCATGTAGTACCACCTTTGTCAGTCCATACACAGTTCATAAGTTTAAAGACCACACTAATTCATAAGTTCATAAGTTTAAAGACCAACAGATTAGATTTAATGAACTTTACCGAAGTATTAATAATAATTATTTTCATTATCATTTCTTGACTCTCTGTCAATGCCTCTTTGCTTGTTGCTGTATTTGTCTTGACACTTATGGATTTAGTACACTGGTCAGTTCCAATCTTCTTGGGTGCAATTATTATGCAACTAGTACGTCGTGTGTTAGCTGGGTAGGCATCGTAAATCAATTAATATACTAATCATTCCAGATAATTTACCTCAAGCAGTCTGCTTTGAAGTTCTCAGAGGAATAAAGACGCGCACCGAAGGAGAGGAGCATTTTCATTGGCTCCAGTCTGCCGGTATTGGCCAATCACAAAAGTCAATATTGCTCAGCCAAGATCACTGAATATCCCACTGTTTTATTATAATGACGGTATGTTTACATAGATATTATATTGTAGACTATTGGGTGGAGAAAATATAGAAATCATTTTAATTAACAAAATATATATATATAACCCCTCCCCCATCATTCAGAGGCGATGCTTCACCGTTGCTTTGAAAAGTGGATTTCGAGAACTCTCTCTGAACTGCACGCGTGGCGCACACACACACACACGTCCAGCTACAATAATGTATCTCATTAATTTGAAACAGCAACCCAGAATATTTGTCACAAGCATTCATTAAAACAATGATGACAATCACATGAAAAAAAAAAATTCAGAACCACCCCTTGCCAACGGGCTTGTGGTTATATGTTTCTGGTTGTTCAGGAGGGATGAGCTGCTGACATGGAGGAAAGCAACCAGCCGTCGTCGTCTTATCCAGGTTTACATTCTTCCTTGATCTGTGTTTGAAAATGACACTCAGGTGATCACCACACTTAATGTGACACATAATTATTTAAGTTCTAATAACATTAAAAGCCTAGATTTTTTTTGTTTTGTTAAGTACTAAATATTTCTTACTAAATATTAGTACTACATACTGTACTAAAAAGTGAATAGAAATCTTGAGAGAGACTATAGTGTGGAATAATGTTTGTTTTATGCATTTTTTGAATAACTTGTAGTGTGTGTGTGATGTGATTAGAGGTTGTGTGGTCCTACCTTCAATGTTCACCTGGAGAGTATAACTGCCTTTACTTCTCCCGTCTACATCATAGATGCCTAAAGTGTATGTTCCAGAGTCATTCCTTTCTGCACTGTTTAGTATCATAGTTTTATTGTCATTAACATACAGCCATCTTGGAAGACGTGGTGTTGGTGGGGAACTTTGGGTTTTTCTATATCTTAAAATTAAATTAGTGGTCTTTAGGTCAAACCCATCCTCCAGCGGCATTTGCAGGTGCAGTCGTTGTCCCTCAGCCACATAACACTGTTTACTCTGATTAAATCTACAGACAACATGATCCTGAAACTGTGAACCTGCAGAGGAAGAAAAAATCATCAGAATTCTGTTAATATGATTGTAAACTGAAACACACCTCTGATCTGTGTAAACTTCAAAAGTCTGTGTTTATCTTCCGCAAGTGATTTACGTAGAGAGACCCCTTCCACAGACATTTTTGAGTAACTCCAACCACTCCCACAGAAACTTGTGACTAACTCCACCCACACCCATTATATCAGGTGGAGTTAGTCACAAGTTTCTGTGGGAGTGGTTGGAGTTACTCAAAAATGTGTGTAAGGGGTTAGTTACAGGTGTTTAAGGGTCTGTGGAAGTGGGAGGGGTTAATCAAAAATGTCTGTGTCAGTGGGTGGAATTATTCAAGATTTCTGGTGTGGGTGCAAGAGGGATTAGTTTTAACCAGATATCTGGCTGATTGTCTCTGTGTACACAAACTGCTGCATTAGAATTTTGTTCTTCAAATCCTTTCTTTATAAAAGACAGACTCACCAGGACATTGGTGGAGTTCAGCAGTATCGTGGTCACGGCTGACATGATTTTCTACATGGCAGGTGATATTTCCTTGATGGTCTTGTTCCAGTGTGACAGTGCTGGTCCTGTTCTCCATTTGAGGGAGTGTGTTAAAGTCAGAAGTCCAGCTGAAGTGAAGGTTGTCTCCATCAGCAGAACAAGTCACTTTCATGACTCCAGAGGACAAGCAGCTGTAGGACACTTTCACTGAGGACACCTGAGCTGTAGATTAGAGATAAACACCTGAGAATAAATTCCTAAATACATTATCAAACTAGAAATACAAGAACATATCAGAAAAACATTAACATAATCTCAAAAAAAAGGTAGAAAAACAATGACTTTTTCTTGAGCACTTTTTTACCGTCTTTTAAAGTTTTCAATACTAACATCAAAATTCGTAGATTTTTTGTGACATTAAGTATGCATATTTCTGCATTTTTAATTAGATGGAGCCTCATTTGCATAAATAATTATAAAATTATAAAAATAAATCTTGAGAAAGTGTGGATGAATGTTTATATTTTATACATTTATGAAATGTGTGTTGTGTGATGTGTTTAGAGGTTGTGTGGTCCTACCTTCAATGTTCACCTGGAGAGTAGAACTGCCTTTACTTCTCCCGTCTACATCAAAGGTGTTTAAAGTGTATGTTCCAGAGTCACTCCTCTCTGCACTGGTTAGTATCATAGTTTTATTATCATTAACAAACTGCCATCTTGGGAGATGTGGTGTTGGTGGGGAAGTTTGGGTTTTTCTATATCTTAAAATTACACTACTGGTCCTTACGTCAAACCCATCCTCCAGCGGCATTTGCAGGTGTAGTCGTTGTCCCACAGCTACATAACACGGTTTAATCTGATTAAATGTACAGACAACATGATCCTGAAACAGTGAACCTGCAGAGGAAGAAGAAATCATCAGCATTCTGTTAATATTATTGTAAACTGAAACATCTCTTATCTGTGTAAACTTCAAAAGTATGTATTTATCTTCTGCAAGTGATTTACCTATTGTAGGATTTTATTAAAAAAAAGGCAAACAAACAATATTGATAACAGCATCAGTGAATTAAGTATAAATAAATTAAATTTCAGCAAACTGTTGTCTGACACTGAAAATTGTGTTCTCCATGAAATTAGCATTTTTTCCAACATAATCCAAAGTAATTTTAGTTATATATGGAGCATGAAAAAAACACACAATATAAACAATTCCACATTTACGTTGAAGAAAAAAAATACAAACTGTTGCTATTGAATCATTCTATAAATAGGTGTTTCAGAACTTGGGAATTCTGCCGAATTTATTATTAATATATTTGTTGTTCTAGTTCTATCTATTATTTGTTTCCTAGCTGCACTAGGTGGCTAATGATGTACTTTATGTGGAGTTCAGCAGTATCATGGTCACAGCTGATGTGATTTTTTTACATGGTAGGTGATGTTTACTTGATGGTCTTGTTTATATTTTATACATTTATGAAATAACTTGTAGTGTGCTGTGTGATGTGATTAGAGGTTGTGTGGTCCTACCTTCAATGTTCACCTGGAGAGTATAACTGCTTTTACTTCTCCCATCTACATCAAATATGTATAAAGTGTATGTTCCAGAGTCGCTCCTCTCTGCACTGGTTAGTATCATAGTTTTATTATCATTAACAAACTGCCATCTTGGGAGACGTGGTGTTGGTGGGGAACTTTGGGTTTTTCTATATCTTAAAATTACACTACTGGTCCTTAGGTCAAACGAATCCTCCAGCGGCATTTGCAGGTGTAGTCGTTGTCCCACAGCTA
The DNA here is from genome assembly GCF_022655615.1 of Tachysurus fulvidraco. Lineage (NCBI taxonomy): Eukaryota > Metazoa > Chordata > Actinopteri > Siluriformes > Bagridae > Tachysurus > Tachysurus fulvidraco. Next base: position 5,439,247 of record NC_062532.1, read on the forward strand.
CATAACACGGTTTAATCTGATTAAATGTACAGACAACATGATCCTGAAACAGTGAACCTGCAGAGGAAGAAGAAATCATCAGCATTCTGTTAATGTTATTGCAGACTGAAACACACCTCTGATCTGTGTAAACTTCAAAAGTATGTATTTATCTTCTGCAAGTGATTTACCTATTGTAGGATTTTATATAAAAAAAATAGGCAAACAAACAATATTGATAACAGCATCAGTGAATTAAGTATAAATAAATGAAATTTCAGCAAACTGTTGTCTGACATTGAAAATTGTGTTTTCCATGAAATTAGCATTTTTTTCCAACATAATTCAAAGAAATTTAAGTTATATATGGAGCATGAAAAAAGACACAATATAAACAATTCCACATTTACGTTGAATAAAAAAAATACAAACTGTTGCTATTGAATCATTCTATAAATAGGTGTTTCAGAACTTGGGAATTCTGCCGAATTTATTATTAATATATTTGTTGTTCTAGTTCTATCTATTATATTTGTTTCCTAGCTGCACTAGGTGGCTAATGATGTACTTTATGTGGAGTTCAGCAGTATCATGGTCACAGCTGACGTGATTTTTTTTACATGGCAGGTGATGTTTACTTGATGGTCTTGTTTATATTTTATACATTTATGAAATAACTTTCCTGCCTCTGCCTTGTGTGTGCGGAGTTTGCATGTTCTCCCCGTGCCTCGGGGGTTTCCTCCAGGTACTCCGGTTTCCTCCCCTGGTCCAAAGACATGCATGGTAGGTTGATTGGCATCTCTGGAAAATTGTCCGTAGTGTGTGATTGCGTGAGTGAATGAGAGTGTGTGTGCCCTGCGATGGGTTGGCACTCCGTCCAGGGTGTATCCTGCCTTGACGCCCTTGATGCCTGAGATAGGCACATTCTCCCGGTGACCCGAGGTAGTTCAGATAAGCGGTAGAAAATGAGTGAGAGTGAAATAACTTGTAGTGTGCTGTGTGATGTGATTAGAGGTTGTGTGGTCCTACCTTCAATGTTCACCTGGAGAGTATAACTGCCTTTACTTCTCCCGTCTACATCAAAGGTGACTAATGTGTATGTTCCAGAGTCACTCCTCTCTGCACTGGTTAGTATCATAGTTTTATTTTCATTAACAAACTGCCATCTTGGGAAACGTGGTGTTGGTGGGGAACTTTGGGTTTTTCTATATCTTAAAATTAAACTAGTGGTCTTTAGGTCAAACCCATCCTCCCAGGGCATTTGCAGGTGCAGTTGTTGTCCCACAGCTACATAACATGGATTCATCTGATTAAATCTACAGACAACATGATCCTGAAGCAGTGAACCTGCAGAGGAAGAAAATCATCATCATTCTGTTAATATTATTGTAAACTGAAACACACTTTTGATCTTTGTAAACTTCAAAAGTCTCTGTTTATCTTCTGCAAATGATTTACTTATTTTGTTTGATTTTATATGAAAAAAGGCAGACAAACAATATTGCTAACAGCATCAGTGAATTAAGTATAAATAAAGTAAATTTCAGCAAACTGCTGTCTGTCACTGAAAATTGTGTTCCCCATGAAATTAGCATATTTTCTAATATAATCCAAAGATTTTAGTTATATAAGAAGCATGAAAAAACATAGATGATTCCCCATTTGCATAAACACAAAAAAACAATTAAAAATATTGAATATTGTAGAATCATATTGTAGTAGTATATTGTCTTTAAGTATTGTATTGTAGTTTAAGTATTAAGCCTTTAAAGCTAAATGTTAACAGTGGTGATGTAAAAAAAAAAAAAAAAAAACAGCCTGTGCAGGTTTAAGCATTAGGATTAATTCTGTATGTCAACATATGTATGAGACCATTTACTATGTCGATGCAGGTATTCACAGAAAAAATAAACTATATATTTTGTACTATTGAAAGGCATAGAGTGGATGGGGTTAGTCACTAGTGTCTGTGGGAGTGGATGGGGTTAGTTACTGGTGTGTGTGGGAGTGGGTGGGGTTAGTCACTAGTGTCTGTGGGAGTGGGTGGGTTTAGTCACTAGTGTCTTATTTCTTAGAATATCTAGATTTCTTAGAATTCATTTATATTGATATTTGTTTGTTTATTTTATTAAAACATAATTTGATTAATGAAGCTATTCACAGAAAAAATAACATTCTCTACTTTTTAAGTGCAGGAAGTGTTCATTAAAAGCTGACCGATTTACTGATATCTGATCTCACAGGTTTAAACTACATTTAGACCATTTCTCATTTCATAAAGCAGAAACTGTACAACTGCACATGTAGTAAATAAATGAATCATGCATTATTAGAGGATAAAACTTACCCATGACAACGTGGGTGTAAATCAACAGAACTCCAAAAATGACCTGCACTCTCATTTTGTCCAGAGAACAATCCTCTCTCTGTACTTGATGGAGATCTTGGACCTGAGTGATGAACGACTACAAAAGCAAGATGGAGCGTCGGAACCATTATATGTGGGTGGGACAGGACACACCCACTTTTTAAGACCAATAATATTGGACCCACCCACTTTTACCGTCTCTATTCAGCGCATATGTCTGTTCACTTTTAGAGCGCCGCCAGTCGAATCCATTCTGCTTTAGGAATGCCCTAATAAATTAATCTCCATTCCGCGTTTTACCTACAGCATTTACCACGCTCCTGTTTTCTGAAATCCATTCCACTTGGCTCACTAGAGTCCATATAAATTAAATTCCATTCCGTGTTTTCTCTACTCGCGCCTGCTACACATATCTAATGCTGAGTCTGGCTATTTGCTCACATACAGTACTACTGTCACTTAACAAAACACTGTCTATAAAGGCTAATGTTTTGTTTTTATTATTTAAAGAGTCTTTGTCAGATATTTGCTGTGTAGTTGTACTAGCCACTACTGTTTTAAGTACTGTTTTACCTTTTAAATCATGATATATTGTTCACATGTATTCAACAACAACAAAAACTGAGAGATTACAATAAACTTTATATCCTGTAAGTTGAACAAAAGGTAATGCGATGCACTTATTGCATCAGATGCAGCTGTTTTCATAAAATGTTAATACAGTATAATGACTCACGTGTCTGACCATATATAAAGCCATAATACCAATTTTGATGACACATAATTATTTAAAAAATACGAGGTTTCTGCCCGACAGCAATGATATGTAGCTTTAATTTGTTGTTTTATCAGCAGCAACGGCGTGTAACTAACTTATTTCTACCTGATTTAAGCTCAAATTTCACATTAAATGTCATTTATTGTTGGTTAATGTCCACTTTTAATATGCCATCTGAAGCAATGAAGCATGTTTGTGCAATTAATTTTAAAGCTTACTGGTTTGTCGTCTGCCGTGGGATGTTTTATAAATCAAAACTGTGCCGTGACAAAAAACATTTGGTTAACACTAACATTGATCTATTTCCAAGACTGCCAACTGTCATGCATTCAGCGTGAGACTCACACAGTTGACCCAATTCTCACGATCTCACGCCACACTCCTATATTCTCACGCAGACTGGTGCAGCAGTGAGGGGAAAAAAGAGAGACCAGACAGACAGTGTAGTGAGTTTTTTGTGACAATTGTGAGGGAAATACACAATTTATTCCCATAAACTGGGTGGGCAGGTTTGAGAGACTCTCCACCATTGCTAAATTGGTGTTAGTCCTGCCACACTCCAATGCTGATGCAGAGCAGGTATTTTCACTGGTGGGATTAAACAAAACAAAAACTAGAAACAGCCTGGCCCTGGAGGGAACACTGTCATCTCTAATGACAATCAAGATGGTAGACTTGGAGCCATGCTTCCAAATCAATGATTAAGGCTGCAAAATCAGCCACCAGCACTTACAATAGAGGACATGTTAATCTGTGAACATGTTAATCCAATTTCTGTAAAATGTTTGTGAAAATGAAATGTAATGTAAATCTCCCAAGAAATTCTGTACAGATACCAAACACTTTGACAATCAATATATACTTAATACCCTTCTGCAAGGATTTTGTGTTTGTATTTTTTTTCCACACCAAGCCACGCCCCTCCATAAGCCCCTCCTCATAACCAAAGCCCCGCCCCCCAATCTCACTCTAAACTGAACTCAAAAGATGGCAGCCCTGCTATTTCAGTGAATGATAAAGGCTTCATTTAAGCATTGCGGTATTTTGAATATTTAAAAATAAAGCTGAAGATAATTAACTCTAAATATTTGTGCTCTGTTCATCAAGAAATCTGCATGAAGCGTGAGGCTAGTTTAATTTTTGAAAAGAACATATGGATTGATATGTATTTGTTTTCTCTGTTCATTTCTTGTTGATGTTTGTATGTTTCTGGTGGTTCAGGAGGGATGTGTTGCTGACATGGAGGAGAGCAACCAACCATCTTCTTCTTATCCAGATTTAAATACTTTCTTGATCTGTGTTTGAAAATGACACTCAGGTGATCACCACACTTAAATCACCACAGAAGCTTTACATGTTACTTTTTTTTTAATTCTTACTTTTAGTTATCCTCTGTTTCCTGTGGATGTTGATGTAGATGTAAAATGCCACAATCAGAGATATCAGGATGATGATTTCCAAGAGCCACACAGACACAAACACCATGAAACCTGAAAGAGAGAAATAGCATGAAAATAAAGTCAGTACACAATCATTAGTCTCAGGGAGGGAATTAGTACATACAGGAATGTAAGAACATCAGAAAAATAGAGAAATTGAAAGACTTGCCACAATTATACTGTGCTGAAATGGTCAGTGCAGAAAAAGAAAGAAAAATCACCATATTAAGCAGATTATTTAGTGAAAAGCAACAATACAAACTGCTGCTATTGAATCATTCTATAAACAGGTGTTTCTGAACTTTTGAATTGTGCTGTATTTATTATTACTATATATGTTCTAGATATATCTATTATATTTGTTTCCTAGTTGCACTAGGTTGCTAATGATGTACTTTATGTGGTCTGGACAACTTACTTTCATTCCTTAGCTCTGTGATGTTCTATGTAGCTCTGTTTAGTGTCATGTAGCTCTATGTTGTTCTATGTAGCACCATGTAGCCATCTTATTATTTCTTATTTCTTATTTCATACATTTACTCTCAGTAGGTTTTTACCAGTCATCTGGCTATTTTGTCTTTGTGTTCACAAACTGCTGCACTGGATTTTTGTTTTTCAAGCCATTCTTTATAAAAGACAGACTCACCAGGACATTGGTGGAGCTCAATGGTATAGTGGTCACGGCTGACATGATTTTTGACATGGCAGGTGATGTTTCCTTGATCTTCTTTATCAAGTAAGACAGTGCTGTTCTTGTTCTTCAGTTGAGGGAGCATGTTAAATGCAGAGGTCCAGCTGAAGTGAAGGTTGTCTCCATCAGCAGAACAGGTCACTTTCCGGACCTCAGAGGACAAGCAGCTGTAGGACAATTTCACTGAGGACACCTGAGCTGTAGATTAGAGATAAACACCTCAGGATGAATTAGACACTGTATGATTAATCACATAATCAAATATGCAATAAGAAATAAACTTAAACATAGATGTGACAAATAATGATTTAAGTTCTAACTACATTAAAAGCCTAGATTTTTTTTCTTTTGTTAAGTATGTAATAGAAGCCTCATTTGCATAAACACTATAAATATGAAAATGTAAAAATAAATCTTGAGAAAGTCTATAGTGTGGATAAATGTTTATATTTTATACATCGATGAAATAACTTGTAGTGTGCTGTGTGATGTGATTAGAGTTTGTGTGGTCCTACCTGAAATGTTCACCTGGAGAGTATAACTGCCTTTACTTCTCCCATCTACATCAAAGGTGACTAATGTGTATGTTCCAGAGTCGTTCCTCTCTGCACTGGTTAGTATCATAGTTTTATTTTCATTAACAAACTGCCATCTTGGGAGACGTGGTGTTGGTGGGGAACTTTGGGTTTTTCTACATCTTAACATCAAACTAGTGAACTTTAGGTCAAACCCATCATCCAGCGGCATTTGCAGGTGCAGTCGTTGTCCCACAGCTACATAACACTGATTACTCTGAGTAAATCTACAGACATCATGATCCTGAAACAGTGAACCTGCAGAAGAAGAAAAAAAAATCATCTATCTGTGTAAACTTCAAAAGTCTGTGTTTATTTTTTGCAAATGATTTACTTATTTGTTGGATTTTATTAGGGAAAAGAGGCAGACAAACAATATTGATAACAGCATCAGTGAATTAAGTATAAATAAATTAAATTTCAGCAAACTGTTGTCTCTCACTGAAAATTGTGTTCTCCAGGAAATTAGCATTTTTTCCAACATAATACAAATAAATTTTAGTTATATATGGAGCATGAAAAATGACAAAAGATAGATGATACCCCATTTGCATGAACACATAAAAAAAACTAAATTATTTTAAATATTGTAGAATCATTTTTAGTAGTGTATTGTCTTTAAGTATTGTGATGAGATAATTTAGTCTGGTTGCTTTAGACTCCTTTAAAGATACATGTTAACAGTGATGATGGAAAAAAAGCCTGTGCAGGGTTAAGCATTAGGATTAATTCTGTATGTCAACATATGTATGAGACCACTGACTATGTCGATGCAGGTATTCACAGAAAAAAACGATATATATTGTACTACTGAAAGGCATAGAGTGGATGGGGTTAGTCACTCGTGTCTGTGGGAGTGGGTGGGGTTAGTCACTAGTGTCTGTGGGTGGGGTTAGTCACTAGTGTCTGTGGGAGTGGGTGGGGTTAGTCACTAGTGTCTTTAGGAGTGGGTGGGGTTAGTCAAGAGTATCGGATGCTGTCGAATCGTATTATAGTAATATACTGTACTTTTAAACAAATTATAGATTTCTTAGAATTCACTTATTTTGTTATTTGTTATTTGCAGGAAGTGTTCAATAAAAGCTGACCGATTTACTGATATCTAATCTCACAGGTTTAAACTACATTTAGACCATTTCTCATTTCATAAAGCAGAAACTGTACAACTGCACATGTAGTAAATAAATGAATCATGCATTATTAGAGGATAAAACTTACCCATGACAACGTGGGTGTAAATCAACAGGACTCCAAAAATGACCTGTATTCTCATTTTGTCCAGAAATATCCTCATATCCTCTCTCTGTACTTGATGGAGATCTTGGACCTGAGTGATGAACGACTACAAAAGCAAGATGAAGCTTCTTTTACAGAACTAATAATACTCAGAAACAGTAAGTTCCACAGTTAAAACTATTACCAGTCATTTCTTCTAGTGTTTGTAATGAAAGAAAGAAAGGACAAAAGAAAGAAAGAAAGAAAGAAAGAAAGAAAGAAAGAAAGAAAGAAAGACTTACTGTAAATAGATGCATGTTTAAGCAGTTTATTAAAATAAAATCTTACTACTGAGAACTGATCAATGAACAGCTGTCTGTTGCTGATTAAAATGTGCTTCTTTATTAATACAAAGTATATCAGAATGCAGCACTGAGACTTTTTGCACTTTTAAGTGAGAACTTGTGCAGTCTGCATCTTTGTGGTTTGGTCATCTTGTTTGCATTTTTTTTTCTCTACAATATCTCACAACATCCTGGTTGTTTTGGCCTCATCACAGTCACAAAAGCAGGACTTTGGTACAGGACCATTGATCCTGATGTCATATCACTGTTTATGTCTATAATAGCTAAAACATCTAAGGAGTAAAGTATCAATGTATTTATAGTCTTATAAGTGCAAATATAAATATATAGACTGGTCAATCAACTGTTTTTACAATTTTCAAATCTAATGTTTTTTTTATTATTTATTGATTAATTAGAGTTTAATGAGAGAAAGAGCATTAAAATAAAGTCAGTACATACCGTTAGCCTCAGGGAGGTTTTTAGCACATACAGGAATTTAAGAACATCAGAAAAATTGAGGAACTGAAAGATTTAACATTATTATTATACTGTTTGGGAAAAGCAAAAAAATCATATTAAGCAGATTATTTAGTCAAACACAACAATCGAAACTGCTGCTATTAAATCTTTCCATAAATAGACTGTGCAGAAGTAGGTTATGAAAAATAAATTAAAATGTATAATTGGTAGGCTTTTCAACTGCAGATCATATGCATATCTCTCTCACTCACTCATTTTCTACCGCTTATCTGAACATCTCGGGTCACGGGGAGCCTGTGCCTATCTCAGGCATCATTGGGCATCAAGGTAGGATACACCCTGGACGGAGTGCCAACCCATTGCAGGGCACACACACACTCTCATACTACAGACAATTTTCCAGAGATGCCAATCAATCTACCATGCATGTCTTTGGACTGGGGTGGAAACCGGAGTTCCCGAAGGAAACCCCCGAGGCACAGGGAGAACATGCAAACTCCCCACACACAAGGCGGAGGCGGGAATCGAACCCCGACCCTGGAGGTGTGAGGCGAACGTGCTAAACACTAAGCCACCGTTTATGTAGGCATCTTTAAGTAGCCTTTGAATTGTGCTGTATTTATTATAGTTTATTTGTCTGTTGTTAACTCTGTCCCTCCTTCTATTGGACACATAGGGATGATTGTCAGTGTGTTCCCCGCATCCCCTGTTTATTTGTCCTTGCCATTCCTGACTATGTGTGTGTGTGTGTGTGTGTGTGTGTGTGTGTGTGTGTGTGTGTGTGTTTGTGTGTGTGTGTGTGTGTGTGTGTGTGTGTGTGTGTGTGTGTGTGTGTGTGTTTGTGTGTGTGTGTGTGCTTGATTTTTCTATTGTTTCTACTTTCACTGTTTGACAAATCATTTCAGTCAATATCTGTAACACCCACTAACAAAACCCACTGATAACAGAATAAAGATTTAACAGAACCCAATAAATTCATACAGAAAGTCATCTTTGGTCATAGCAAAACTAACCATTCATTATTATATTAATTATTAATTATTAATAATAATATTTAATTATATATAATAATTATATTAATTATTATCAAACTAACCAACTAACTATTAATGGTGTGGTTTGAATTAGTTTAAAAACTAGTTTATTAATTTTGTTGTAAAATAGGACGACTGTTTTCATTAGAACATCAGAAGTGCAAACTTTAAATGTGTAAGTACTTTTTTTATGATGAGATTAGAGGTTGTGTGGTCCTACCTTCAATGTTCACCTGGAGAGTATAACTGCCTTTACTTCTCCCGTCTCCATCAAAGATGTATAAAGTGTATGTTCCAGAGTCGCTCCTCTCTGCACTGGTTAGTATCATAGTTTTTTTATCATTAACAAACTGCCATCTTGAGTCACGTGGTGTTGGTGGGGAACTTTGGGTTTTTCTATATCTTAAAATTAAACTAGTGGTCTTTAGGTCAAACCCATCATCCCAGGGCATTTGCAGGTGCAGTCGTTGTCCCAAAGCTACATAACACAGTTTAATCTGATTATATCTACAGACAACATGATCCTGAAACAGTGAACCTGCAGAGGAAGAAAAAATCATCAGCATTCTGTTAATATTATGGTAAACTGAAACACACTTATGATCTGTATAAACTTCAGAACTGTCTATTTTTATTTTCTCACTTGATTTACTTATTTTGATTTAATAAAAATTTTACTTGATGATCTGCTTTATATGAGCAGTTGATCTCTCTCTCTCTCTCTCTCTCTCTCTCTCTCTCTCTCTCTCTCTCTCTCAATATACATGATTACAGCTCCACTTATATAACAACTGTTTATATGGTGTCTTCCTTTTTGTTTTCTTTGATATGATGCAAAAAAAAAAAATTATTCATGAGTGTGTGTGAAATCGTGCCTTAAGAATTAACTCCTGAAGTTTTACATCCCTGTTAACTCATGGGCAGAAACTTGGTTAAACAGTCAGCCATGTCAATGTCTTTTTTTGTTTTGTTCTGTTTGTTTGTTTTTTAAAAGTTTACATATACATTTCAAATTTGTTCTATATTGTAATAATGATTTTAAAACATAAGAAACAAACAAGTAAATGATGAATCAGTTATTTTCAATCATTTTTACATTTATTCCTAACTACAGACTACCTGCATTAAGATACATTCATCTGAAAAATCATGAAAAATGTTAAACTTAAGATTTCAGGATTAAATGGATGGGTAATACTTACAAACAAAGGCAGATGTAAGTGCAGATTCTATTTATTATAATGTGCAAAAAGAACTAAATATGTGAAGCAGGACAACTCTAAACAAAAGCACTAGGAAGGAAAAGATTTGCCTGCTTCTAAAGGAAAATGCACACAAAGATTACTGATAATGCTGAAATTTGTATTTCTAAACTCAAACTAGCAACAACAACAAACAAATGCAAAACGTTTTCAAATTAAAATATAAAATAACACATTAAGTAAATTTCTATCTTAATGCAAGTTATACATGGTATTGCACACACCATTATTGATGATATTTGGAGGAATATTACATGTAATTGTTAAACTTGATTCCCTTACACATACATTTGCTTTTAAGCCTAATTATTAATTTTGATTATGATGTGATTGTGACAGGGGAAGAGGTTTCAGGTTGGGGGTAAAGAGTTTGTTCTGTCACCACTTTTGAATAAGAAACAATATCACGGCTATAAAACTTGTCAAAACTCCGCGAATCACAAAAGTATCAGTGAGAAGTTGAGAACACACGTTTAAACAGTGCATACACTTGAACTTGACTGCACATCACATTTTTTACTTTATTGATACTGCTTTTAATCGTAATGCAAAGACCGGTCATCGGTACATAAGCACAATAAAAGCACCTGCGCAGTGACAGGAAATATCATTTAACACAAAAAAGCCGCCTAGACGGTGGACTTGCGCTCAGGAATCTATTTATTTATTTATTTATTGAGCGGCGTGTGGACGAATTGTTTCTACGCACACACACTATTTCATTTCTTGATAACAGACCGCTGCTAACTATAACACCGTTGCCATGAAAAACAGAGCATTGCCATGGACACACAGGATTCTAACCGTAGAGACGGAGCGCACTATTTTCTTTAGCGGAAGCAATACAATTGTTCAGCAGTTTCGTGTTGCAGCCACAGGCGTATGAGACCTGTAACGAGCAACAGCGCGAAGCCGCGAACTCGTTCTGAATATTTTAAAGACGTAACAGCTGATGAAAAAGCAGAGACAATTGTAGACTGTCGCTGAAGAGCGATTTTATCTTAGTTTTTACTTTTACTTTTAATTTTACTTAGTTTATATTTTCGTCTCGTCTTTTTTCGTCAACAATAATGCATATTAATTTAGTCTTAGTCAGCGTTTTTGGACAGTGGCGCAGTCTTGTCATCGTCTGGCCTTAGTCATGAAAAAAAAAAGGTTGTTGAACATATTCCGTCTCGTCTCGTCTCGAAATTAACACTACATATAACAGAGGTAGCATTTTTTCTGGCCACCAGTTCAGTGACCGTCTGCTCGGCATCCATCTTCACCCGTTCCGCGCTGCACACCGGAAAAAGTCACGACATGACCATACTGTACGCGACACACGTGCACTGCCTAAACTGAAACTCACTGGTCTTTTTTTTTTTATTAGCGGATTGCGGTGTAGTGTATGAAATAGGTAAACAGCTTTCTGAGAGAATGGGTTGTCATGTCCACACGCATTTATTTATTTGTTTATTTCATAAAATCGCAGCATTTTGCATAATATAATCGCACAAGCTTTATATCGCGATTGCGATATGATTAATCGTGCAGCTCAAATTATATGTGTGTGTGTGTGTGTGTGTGTGTGTGTGTGTGTGTGTGTGTGTGTGTGTGTGTGTGTGTGTGTGTGAATATTTAATTTTGGAGTGTGCCGATGAATATTTGTGTTCATCAGCCACAAGACACGAAAGGCACTGATGTAGGTGAGGTAGGGTGGAGTCAGCGTTCACATTCATCCCAAAGGTGTTCAGTAGGGATGAGATCAAAAAACAACCACATAGGGGAGAGTGGGGTAAGATGACCCACCCCTTGTTTCTGGGCAACTATGCAAATTTGGTGTAATGTGACCATACATGCTGAAGGACTCCATCATTTGTATTTTTTTGTGAAGAGGAGAAGCACATGGGACAAGAGATAAGTTTTTTGTTTTTTTTTTCACAAAAATACTTATTTGCTTGTTAAAGTTGATTTTCAGCATTTCAGGTATACTCGCTGTTGTGCCAAAGCAAATTTATCTAGGTCTAAAGTTGTGTATGGTACATTTTGGTGATTTGTCAACATATAAAACCATGTGAATCATCAAGCTAAAAGTTAGCTTGAATTGCTAAGCTAGGCCATTTTTACCAAAATGGTGGCTATGGGGCAAAGTGAGCCAGATGATGTGGAGTAAATTGAACAAGTGGTTGGATAAATGAAGACACCTTTGCAGAGTTCTTTGAACATCTGGTTCAGCATACCAAGTGCTCCTCTGACCATCTCATAGTGCTACTACTTGATTTAAGCAAAGAGAAAGGGGATTGTTATGCTCACAATTCCACCCCACACATCTCATTGCCTGCAGCTTCTGGACAAGAGTGTCTATGGTCCATTCAAGACCAATTACAGCCGGCATATACTGTACCACATCCCTGTATGTGTGAACAAGGCTTTCATATCAGCAATGACACCATGGAATATCTGTTCTGGATTCAGGTCCACAGGGATTTTTCCTTACAACAGAGATATTTTCTCTGAGGCAGAATTTGAACCATCCATGGTGTCAGACAGACCAAACCCTGATGTGCTGTCTACTTCTGTAGAAGATCAACCCATGGCTTCAACCTCAACCTCTATGTAGGCTCTGTCCCACTGAATGATGTGCTGAAGAAGCTTCCTAAACCTTGAATGGTTGGACTTCAACTTTAACTGGTTTGTTTTGTGTTGTTTGAGGTAGCTTTAATAAATTACATTGTTTGGAAAGGTAAGTGAATTGTTAAAAAACTTTTTTAAAAGTTTTTTGTATTATACTTGCATAAAATAGGATGGTCAATTTACCCCCAAATGGCTCAATTTACCCACTGACTGGGATCAACTTACCCCTAGCCTGGGGTAAGTTGAGTCACATGAACACTTTTTTTTCTGAGGTCATATTTTCAAGGATCTATGTCATAGGTGCATTCTTATATTTTCAGTTGATAGGCAACATCCCAAATTAACAGTAGATGTCTTCGTTTTACTTCTGTCTAAATTTCCCTTGCCTGGAGATCCACATAAGTAAAATCTGGCTCATCTTACCCCACTCTCCCCTATAGCAGGAAAGGTCAGGTGACCCAATACTTTTGGAAATATAATGTATACCAAGGCCATATCCCAAACTGTAGGGAGATTCCAGCTCTGTCCTTGAAAACAACTCAAAATTATTGTGATGTTTTACAAATGACAAAATTAATGTTAATTAAATTAAGCACTTCATGTTTTTTTGGTTGACACCAGGGGCGGTTCTAGGATTTCATCTTTAGGGGGTTTTTAGCCCTCAGTGAGAATTTAAAACAAGAAGAGTTCTATATTATATATTATATGACAACTCTGGTAATAAGAATAGTGAAATTTCACTGCTTTTGGTTGGCGTCTTTGCGTCTTTCCGCCGATTAATGTTATAGATAAACGCCTCCTGCTCTGACTGCACGTACCTGTGCTTTTCCGTTCAAATAAAGCAGACAGCTGAAGACGCACTTTTGAAAGACTACAACACACGCGTGTAAAAGTATGGAATAAAAGCAAAGTAAAAAAAAAAATCGCTCTTGGATCAAACTGATAAATAATTTTCTTTCCCATCGACGACATGTCCTGCATTTTAACGTAATTTTTATTGTTTATTTATGAAAGTAAAAATTATCCTTATAGTTTTAGGGTGGCCGAGATTACAGACAGGGGGCTGAAGCAACCCTAAAAAGGGCTAGAACTGCCCCTGGTTGACACAATTTGCAACGCATTCGCCAGGAATCCTTTTTGACGCCGATTATTTCAAACATCTCCCTCATATATGGCCATGTGTGTTCATGAATGTCCTCGTTGTTAGTTATTTTAACATCGGTGACTCCCTCTGAATTAACATGAGCCATTCCTTTTGTAGGTGTGCTGCTCATTGTTAGCTCCGCTATCCTTAAGTCCTATTCGGACTGGATTAGTTTAACGTGGGGACGTGGGGGTAAAGTAATTATTACCAGAGCTTCTCTGTGATTTTAGTCCCGTCCGAATGCGCCATCTCGGTAATCATTACGGACAATGTCAGTAAAGATTACGGCGACTTTTACCTTCTGTAAAAAGGTCCGGAAAAATTACCTCAGGTAATACTAATCCCGTCCAAATCGACCCGCTGTAAATATGTACGGTTAAATTCCATCCTTTCCTGTTTAAAAGTAGTTTTTGGCGCGTTTTTCAAGCATGGAGGCGCCATGTTGTCTGTTTGCGCACGTGATAACAGGAAGCGACGTCATACGCACATGATAATAACATGAGGTTACTGTGGTGCGTAAAGCGAGTTACCCCTCCCACTTCTGCTAGTTTTACTGAGATGTCTTGTCCCGTGCGAATTAATATTCGAGACGTCCTGAGGTAAAATTGCATTACTCCACGTCCCCATGTAAAACTAGTCCCGTCCGAATAGTGCTTTAGTCTATGTCTGATAGCCAGTAAATAATACAGTACACCGGTCACATGGTGAAAAAGCCACACAATGATAGGATGATAGGCTGGAAACAGCGCTCAATAATAATTAATAAGAAGAAGAAATAATACTAAAAGTAACGAGTCCGTTTTGAAAATGTAAGAAGTAAAAAGTACAGATATTTGTGTAAAAATGTAATGAGTAAAAGTAAGAAGTTGTCCGAAAATAAAATAGTGGAGTAAAGTACTGATACCTGAAAAATTTACTTACTGTAAGTACAGTAACAAAGTATTTTTACTCTGTTACCTCCCACCTTTGGTCACGATACAGTGCCCTGGAGCAGGGAGGGTTAAGGGCCTTGTGTAAGGGCCCAACAGTGGCAGCTTGATGTTGTTGGGGCTTGACCCTTAATAACCCCGAGCCCCACTTGAGCTACCACAACCCTCACATCTCACACACACACATCATCACATCACACTCATCACTGACTCTGTACTCACAGCACAACAAAGAGATATTAACAAATATCTTTATTCTTGTTTAGAAATAAAGGATTAAATATAAATAAGCAAAAATATCTGTAATGAGTCCGTCTGTGTTTTCCTTTTTGTCTGTCTGCTGCCTTGCCTTGTTAATTGTTTGCTACGCCCACTCATTGCTTGCCATGGACACTAATTGCATTCCATCTCTTCCCCAGGTGTTTTGTCTTTGTCTCTGATTGTCTCTGCTTTGTGATTGGTTCCTGTTTACTACATTTACTCTGTCTGTTCACTTCCCTGGTGTTGGTCGTTTTTGGTGTTTGGTGTATGCTGTTCTCTGCTCTCTGTTCTCTGCTCTCTGTTCTCTGCTCTCTGTTCTCTGCTCCTGTTCTCTGCTCTCTGTTCCTGTTCTCTGTTCTCTGTTCCTGTTCAGTGTTATGACCTGTTCAGTGTTATGACCTGTTTTGCCTGCCTGTTTCTGTTTCGTTCCGTGTTCTGCCTTGTGTTGCCTGTCTGTTCATCTGTGTTTTGTTCATTAAACGGAAAACTGCATTTGGATCCCCACTCGCCTTTTGTCTCACCATGTCACATCGTGACAATATCTGTCTATGGTATATAATATTTAAAATTATTAAATGTACCTTATATTGTGCTTAATATATATATATATAAGTTGTGCTATTGTTTTTCTTGTTTTATTTTCCTACTTGTAGACACACTTATGCCATCACCATGGTCTTTAATCATATGTAAGGTTTAATCATATGTAAGGTCAACATATTTTGGTTTAGATGAAAATGAAAAAGAAGAGAAAATAAAAAGGAACTTTCTTGTTGCAGTTTTTAGTGTTGAACCCACACAGCTGCAGCTTAGTAAGCAGCTCACACACTGAGTTAACACCAACATTTCAGCTTCTCTTTAAAAAAAAGTTGTACAGAAGAAGTATTTTATGAGGCCGTTTTCTACCTTTCTTAAGTGTTAAATGATCAAAATGTTCAGCTATAAATTAATTTTCACTTTCTATGGAATTGATTTAAATATCTCTAACTTGTATTTGTTAAAATTATATTTTTAAAAAATATTTTGTTTATTGCCAAAAGTTTATTTTATTATTAATGTACTGTATTATCTATCACTATATGAGACGAGCACATTTCCATTTTATTTTCTTAGAAATAATGCCAAAAATATACATTTGTTCAGTTTGACTGTGTTCATGCGTGTGTGTGATGTGAGTTCATGAGTTTGTGATGTCGTGCCTTAAGAATTAACACCTGAGGTTTTACACCCCTGTTAACTCATGGGCAGAAACTTGGCCGATCTAGATTGTAATAATGACTTGAGAACATATTGCTGTAACTCTCCAAAACTTCTGTTATTATATTTGCTTTTGAATAAATAATAAAATTATAAAGCCTCTCAGCTTGTGTTCCTGGTCAAGAGCAATTGCAGTGTTTGGTTCTAAAAATAAAACAAATAAATGAAGAAATAAAAAAGAAACAATGAATCATTGATTTTTAATCATTTTTATATTTACCTGAAATAAACATGGAAAATGAAAAACTCAGGATATCAGGATTAAATGGATGGGTAATACTTACAAACAAATGCAGATGTAAGTGCAGATTCTATTTATTATAATGTGCAAAAAAAGAACTAAATATGTGAAGCAGGACAACTCTAAACAAAAGCACTAGGAATGAAAAGATATAAACATGAGGACAAGTATGAGACACACTGTAGCATCAACAGTAACAAGACCAAGACACAATGAGAAAACAGACAATTAAATGATGTGGCACTAAAGTGATAACCCAACACAGGAGAACGTGATCATGGGGGAAATGGGAAACACGACAATGATGAGACCTAAAAAGGACCAGGCAGTTGTGAGAGGTTTATAGACCCTGTATGACCATGTAAGTATGAGTCAGAAAAATATTTCCCCAGACAAGACGAACAAAACACAGGGCTGCTTTAACACTTTCAAGTCAAGGGGTGTAGATGGTGTATGGAACTTCCTGTTTCTCAGTAAAGTATTATTAGTTCTGTAAAAGAAGCTTCATGTTACTTTTGTAGTCGTTCATCAGTCAGGTCCAAGATCTCCATCAAGTACAGAGAGAAGATTGTTCTCTGGACAAAATGAGAATACAGGTCATTTTTGGAGTCCTGTTGATTTACACCCATGTTGTCATGGGTAAGTTTTATCCTCTAATAATGCATGATTCATTTATTTACTACATGTGCAGTTGTACAGTTTCTGCTTTATGACATGAGAAATGGTCTAAATGTAGTTTAAACCTGTGAGATCAGATATCAGAAAATCGGTCAGTTTTTATTGAACACTTCCAGTACTTCAAAAGTAGAATTTTTTTTTTTGTGGATGACTTCAATCAATTTATGTTTTAGTAAAAAAAAAAAAAAATAAAAAAAAAATAAACAAAAATTGAAATTGGAGACTTCCAAAGGCACTAAACTGTCTAAAATATATTTTAATATATAATAATTCTGATCCTATTGTTTAAGCCTGTGTCCAATTTTGTTTTCCATTAATTACATTTACAGCATGTGACAAACACACTTATCCAGAGCAATGTACAAAGGTGCTTTTAAGTCTCTAACATTGAATACATTAACTCTGGGCTGTCTGTGTCGAATGTGCTGCTTTACAGCCAGACTGGTTTGGATCTTGGAGGATGTTCTGAGAGAGTGTTACACATCATCAGTGTTAAGATGTAGATTTAAAGATCTAAAGCAAGTAAAGTTACATTAAGAGGTCGTTATTTTCTGTGTTTTGATGATACAAAGGGTGCATCATCTATTTTATGCAATTTTGCATGATTTGTAAAATAGTTTTTGGATGATTTTGGTGGAGAAATTCTATCTCAGAGAATGACTTAGACAAGACTTTGCTGTAATATAATTTATCCTTTAATCAACTGGGATTTTAGAATGATTTCCCTGCCATTTTAATCACAAATAAAGTTTAACGACTAAGCAAATAATCACTTGGAGAAGATGCTGTTTTGAAGTTTATACAGATCAGAGGTGTGTTTCAGTTTACAATAATATTAACAGAATGCTGATGATTTTTTCTTCCTCTGCAGGTTCACTGTTTCAGGATCATGTTGTCTGTAGATTTAATCAGATTAAACCGTGTTATGTAGCTGTGGGACAACGACTGCACCTGCAAATGCCCTGGGAGGATGGGTTTGACCTAAAGACCACTAGATTAATTTTAACATATAGAAAAACCCAAAGTTCCCCACCAACACCACTTCTCCCAAGATGGCAGTTTGTTAATGATAATAAAACTATGATACTAACCAGTGCAGAGAGGAACGACTCTGGAACATACACTTTAGAGATCTTTGATGGAAACAAGAGAAGAAAAGACAATTATATTCTCCAGGTGAACATTGAAGGTAGGACCACACAACCTCTAATCACATCACACAGCAAACAAGTTAGTTCATAAATGTATAAAATATAAACATTCATCCACACTATAGTCTCTATCAAGATTTTGTTTTATATTTTTATATTTATTTATGCAAATGAGGTTCCATCTAATTACAAATACAATAATATACACATTAACAAAAACTATTTTTGCTTTAATGTTGTTAGAAATTAATTATTCTTGCCACATCTATTTAAATGATTATTTTGTTGTATTTCTTGATTGATAATGTGTTTAGTAATTTATTCTGAGATGTTTATCTCAAATCTACAGCTCAGGTGTCCTCAGTAAAAGTGTCCTACAGCTGCTTGTCCTCTGGAGTCATGAAAGTGACCTGTTCTGCTGATGGAGACAACCTTCACTTCAGCTGGACTTCTGACTTTAACACACTCCCTCAACTGGAGAACGGGACTAGCACTGTCACACTGGAACAAGACCATCAAGGAAACATCACCTGCCATGTAGAAAATCATGTCAGCCGTGACCACGATACTGCTGAACTCCACCAATGTCCTGGTGAGTCTGTCTTTTATAAAGAAGGATTTAATAAACAAAATTCTAATGCAGCAGTTTGTGAACACAGAGACAAAACAGCCAGATCCAGACACATACTGAGGACAGCCTTGACTAATCCTGCCAGTCCCCATATACATATACTTTAATAATCCCACCTGCTCCTTAACAAAAGTTTAAGTTTACTTTACACTCCCACACACACTCTTGTCTAATATTTATTTTATAAATGACATGTTGACATACAGAATAGATTCTAATGCTTAACCCCGTGCAAACTTTTCATTTACATTCATTTTCATGATTCATTTTCATTTTCATGATTCTACAACGTTCAATATATATTTTATTGGAAATTTTATATGTTTGGGAAAATGGTGCATCATCTATATTGTGTTATTTTTCATGTTTTTTAAAGTATATATACAGTATATATGATATACTATCACACTTTGTATATAATTAAATTCTAGTTTTTGTGATTATTTTGGGGGAAAATGCTAAATGAAAGACAAAAGTTTGCTGAAATATTTATTTATCAGTTAATCACTGCTGCCATTTTTTTCCATTTTTTATCCAGCATACAAAAACTTAATTAAAGAAGATAAATATACAATTTTGAAATTCAAACAGATCAGCAGTGTGTTGTAGTTTGCTACATTTTTAATAGATTGCTGATTATTTTTTTCTTCCTCTGCAGGTTCACTGTTTCAGGATCATATCTGTAGATTTAATCAGATTAAACCATGTTATGTAGCTGTGGGACAACAACTGCACCTGCAAATGCCGCTGGAGGATGGGTTTGACCTAAAGACCAGTAGTGTAATTTTAAGATATAGAAAAACCCAAAGTTCCCCACCAACACCACGTCTCCCAAGATGGCAGTTTGTTAATGATAATAAAACTATGATACTAACCAGTGCAGAGAGGAGCGACTCTGGAACATACACTTTAAACATCTATGATGTAGAAGGGAGAAGTAAAGACAGTTATACTCTCCAGGTGAACATTGAAGGTAGGACCACACAACCTCTAATCACATCACACAGCACACTACAAGTTATTTCATAAATGTATAAAATATAAACATTCATCCACACTATAGACTTTCTCAAGATTTATTTTTATATTTTAAAATTTATTTAGGTAAATGAGGATCCATCTAATTAAAAAAATGCAGAAATATACATACTTAATTTCACAATAAAAATTTTTGGAATTTAAAACTTGGACAGTAAAGAAGCTCTCAAAACAAAGCCATTGTTCCTCTACTTCTTTCTGTTTTGTGATTATCTTTGTGTTTCTGATTTGTTCTTGCATTTCTGGTTTGATAATGTGTTTAGTAATTTATTCTGAGGTGTTTATCTCTAATCTACAGCTCAGGTGTCCTCAGTGAAAGTGTCCTACAGCTGCTTGTCCTCTGGAGTCATGAAAGTGACCTGTTCTGCTGATGGAGACAACCTTCACTTCAGCTGGACTTCTGACTTTAACACACTCCCTCAACTGGAGAACGGGACCAGCACTGTTACACTGGAACAAGACCATCAAGGAAACATCACCTGCCATGTAGAAAATCATGTCAGCCTTGACAACGATACTGCTGAACTCCACCAATGTCCTGGTGAGTCTGTCTTTTATAAAGAGTGATTTGATGAACAAAATTACAATGCAGCAGTTTGTGAACACAGAGACAAAACAGCCAGATCCAGACACATCCTGAGGACAGCCTTGACTAATCCTGTCAATCTCCATATACAGTCTTTATTAATCCCACCTGCTCCTTAACAAAAGTTTAAGTTTACTTTACACTCCCACAGACACTCTTGTCTAATATTTATTTTATAAATGACATTTTACCTACAGAATTGATCCTAATGCTTAACCCTGTGCAAACTTTTCTTTTACGTCATTACTGTTAACATGTAGCTTTAAAGGAGTCTAAAGTTATCTGACAAAAATATCTCATCACAATACTTAAAGACAATATAGAAATGGTGCATCGTCTAAATTGTGTCATTTTTCAACTTTTGTTTCAGTTTACAATATTATTCACAGAATGCTGATGATTTTTTCTTCCTCTGCAGGTTCACTGTTTCAGGATCATGATGTCTGTAGATTTACTCAGATTAATCAGTGTTATGTAGCTGTGGGACAACGACTGTACCTGCAAATGCCGCTAGAGGATGGGTTTGACCTAAAGACCACTAGTTTAATTTTAACATATAGAAAAAAACAAAGTTCCCCACCAACACCACATCTCCCAAGATGGCAGTTTGTTAACGATAATAAAACTATGATACTAAACAGTGCAGAGAGAAACGACTCTGGAACATACACTTTATACATTTTTTATCTAGATGGGAGAAGTAAAGGCAGTTATACTCTCCAGGTGAACATTGAAGGTAGGACCACACAACGTCTAATCACATCACACACACACACTACAAGTTAGTTCATAAATGTATAAAATATAAACATTCATCCAACCTATAGTCTCTCACAAGATTTTGTTTTATATTTTAATATTTATTTATGCAAATGATGTTCCATCTAATTGAAAAATGCAGAAATGTACAAACTTAATTTCACAAAAAAAAAAAAAACCCAGGATTTTGGTTATAATTTAAAACTTTAAAAGACAGTAAAGAAGCTCTCAAGATAAAGTCATTGTTCCTCTTCTTCTTTCTGATTTGAGATTATCTTCATGTGTTTCTGATTTGTTCTTGTATTTCTGGTTTGATAATGTGTTTAGTAATTTATTCTGAGGTGTTTATCTCTAATCTACAGCTCAGGTGTCCTCAGTGAAAGTGTCCTACAGCTGCTTGTCCTCTGGAGTCATGAAAGTGACCTGTTCTGCTGATGGAGACAACCTTCACTTCAGCTGGACTTCTGACTTTAACACACTCCCTCAACTGGAGAACGGGACCAGCACTGTCACACTGGAACAAGACCATCAAGGAAACATCACCTGCCATGTAGAAAATAACGTCAGCCGTGACCACGATACCGTTAAACTCCATCAATGTATTGGTGAGTCTGTCTTTTATAAAGAATGATTTGATGAAGGATATAATATCATATAATATAATATAATATAATATAATATAATATAATATAATATAATATAATATAATATGCTTTGTATTTTGTATATAACTAAATTCTAGTCTTTAGATGATTTTGGTGAATAATGCTAATTTAATGGTGAACAGAATTTTAAATAAAAGCCAAAAGTTTGCTGAAATATTTATTTATCGCTTAATCACTGATGCCATTTTTTTGCAAATAAAATCCAGCAAACAAGTAAATCAGTTGCAGAAGATAAACAGAGCTTTGAAGTTTACACAGATCAGAGATGTGTTTCCGTTTACAATAATATTAACAGAATGATGATGATGTTTTTTCTTCCTCTGCAGGTTCAGTGTTTCAGGATCACGTTGTCTGTAGATTTAATCAGATTAGACAGTGTTATGTAGCTGTGGGACAACGACTGTACCTGCAAATGCCGCTGGAGGATGAGTTTGACCTAATGACCACTAGTTTAATTTTAAGATATAGAAAAACCCAAAGTTCCCCACCAACACCACGTCTCCCAAGATGGCAGTTTGTTAATGATAATAAAACTATGATACTAACCAGTGCAGAGAGGAGCGACTCTGGAACATACACTTTAAACATCTATGATGGAGACGGGAGAAGTAAAGGCAGTTATACTCTCCAGGTGAACATTGAAGGTAGGACCACACAATCTCTAATCACATCACACAGCACACTACAAGTTATTTCATACATGTATGAAATATAAACATTCATCCACATTATAGTCTCTCTCAAGGTTTCTATTAATATTTTTATATTTACAGTATTTATGCAAATGAGGCTTCTTGTATCTACTTAAAACAACAAAAAAAATATAGGCTTTAATGTAGTTAGAACTTAAATCATTATTTGTCA
The DNA here is from genome assembly GCF_022655615.1 of Tachysurus fulvidraco. Taxonomy (NCBI): domain Eukaryota; kingdom Metazoa; phylum Chordata; class Actinopteri; order Siluriformes; family Bagridae; genus Tachysurus; species Tachysurus fulvidraco. The sequence continues at coordinate 5,462,235 of NC_062532.1, forward strand.
CATCTATATTTAAGTTTATTTCTTGTATGTTTGGTTATGTGATTAATCGTACAGCGTCTATAGTAATTCATCCCGAGGTGTTTATCTCTAATCTACAGCTCAGGTGTCCTCAGTGAAAGTGTCCTACAGCTGCTTGTCCTCTGGAGTCATGAAAGTGAACTGTTCTGCTGATGGAGACAACCTTCACTTCAGCTGGACTTCTGACTTTAACACACTCCCTCAACTGGAGAACGGGACCAGCACTGTTACACTGGAACAAGACCATCAAGGAAACATCACCTGCCATGTAGAAAATCATGTCAGCCGTGACCACGATACTGCTGAACTCCACCAATGTCCTGGTGAGTCTGTCTTTTATAAAGAAGGATTTGATGAATAAAAATCTAATGCAGCAGTTTGTGAACACAGAGACAAAACAGCAGATCCAGACACATCCTGAGGACAGCCTTGACTAATCCTGCCTGTCATAAAGTCTTAAACAATCCCATCTGCTCCTTCACAATATTTGATTTCTCATTGTTGCTCCTCTATAAATTTTAGCTCCAACTTTTAGCAGACACTACTGAGTAATTCTCTTTACTCATACTCAGACATTAGTGATTAACCCCACACACTCACACAGACATTAGTTATTAAGCCCACACATTCACACAGACATTAGTGATTAACCCCACACACTCACACAGACATTAGTGATTAACCCCACACACTCACACAGACATTTTTGACTAATCCCTCTCAGAAACATCTCATCAGTCATCTTTTACTGAACGCTCAAAAAGTGTAAAATATCATTGAATGACTTTATAAATCAAACAGTATTTGGATAGAAAAATCTTTATCACTGATGCTGTTATCTGTATTGATTGATATTTTTTCTATATTAAATCAAAATAAGTAAATCCACTGAGAAAATAAAAATAGACAGTTTTGAAGTTTACACAGATCAGAGGTGTGTTTCAGTTTACAATAATATTAACAGAATGATGATGATTTTTTTCTTCCTCTGCAGGTTCACTGTTTCAGGATCATGATGTCTGTAGATTTAATCAGATTAAACCGTGTTATGTAGCTGTGGGACAACGACTGCACCTGCAAATGCCGCTGGAGGATGGGTTTGACCTAAAGACGACTAGTTCAATTTTAACATATAGAAAAACCCAAAATTCTACAAACCCAAAACCAGATCTTCAAAGATGGCAGTTTGTTAATGATAATAAAACTATGATACTAACCAGTGCAGAGAGGAACGATTCTGGAACATACACTTTAGTCACCTTTGATGTAGACGGGAGAAGTAAAGGCAGTTATACTCTCCAGGTGAACATTGAAGGTAGGACCACACAACCTCTAATCACATCACACAGCACACTACAAGTTATTTCATAAATGTATAAAATATAAACATTCATCCACACTATAGTCTCTCTCAAGGTTTATTTTTATAATTTAATATTTATTGATGTAAATGAGGTTTCATGCATTTAATATTGCAGAAATGTACATAATTGATTTTATAAAAAGAATCCAGGATTTTAGAGGTTAGAATTCGAAACTTTAACAGACAGTAAAGAAGCTCTCAAGATAAAGTCATTGTTCCTCTACCTCTTTATGTTGTGAGATTATGTTGCTGTGTTTCTGATTTGTTCTTGTATTTCTGGTTTGATAATGTGTTTAATAATTTATTCTGAGGTGTTTTCTCTAATCTACAGCTCAGGTGTCCTCAGTGAAAGTGTCCTACAGCTGCTTGTCCTCTGGAGTCATGAAAGTGACCTGTTCTGCTGATGGAGACAACCTTCACTTCAGCTGGACTTCTGACTTTAACACACTCCCTCAACTGGAGAACGGGACCAGCACTGTCACACTGGAACAAGACCATCAAGGAAACATCACCTGCCATGTAGAAAATCATGTCAGCCGTGACCACGATACTGCTGAACTCCACCAATGTCCTGGTGAGTCTGTGTTTTATAAAGAAGGATTTAATGAATTAAAATTGCAACGCAGCAGTTTGTGAACACAGAGACAAAACAGCCAGATCCAGACACATCCTGAGGACAGCCTTGACTAATCCTGCCTGTCCTCATATACAGTGTTTAATAATCCCACCTGCTCCTTAACAAAAGTTGAAGTTAACTTTACACTCCCACACACACTCTTGTCTAATATTTATTTTTAAAATGACATGTTGATACAGAATTGATCCTAATGCTTATATATACAGTATATATAATATAATATAATATGATATAATATAATATAACACTTTGTATTTAAGAAAATACGAGCCTTTGGATGATTTTGGTGAAAAATGCTAATTTAATGGTGAACAGAATTTTAAATAAAAGCCAAGAGTTTGCTGAAATATTTATTTATTGCTTAATCACTGATTCCATTTTTTCCAAATAAAATCCAGCAAACAAGTAAATCAGTTGGAGAAGATAAACAGAGTTTTGAGGTTTATACAGATCAGAGGTGTGTTTCAGTTTACAATAATATTAACAGAATGCTGATGGTTTTTCTTCCTCTGCAGGTTCACTGTTTCAGGATCATGATGGCTGTAGATTTACTCAGATTAAACAGTGTTATGTAGCTGTGGGACAACGACTGTACCTGCAAATGCCGCTGGAGGATGGGTTTGACCTAAAGACCACTAGATTAATATTAATATATAGAATAAACCAAAGTTCCCCAACACCAACACCACGTCTCCCAAGATGGCAGTTTGTTAATGATAATAAAACTATGATACTAACCAGTGCAGAGAGGAACGACTCTGGAACATACACTTTAAACATCTTTGATGTAGACAGGAAAAGTAAAGGCAGTTATACTCTTCTGGTGAACATTGAAGGTAGGACCACACAACCTCTAATCACATCACACAGCACACTACAAGTTATTTTATAAATGTATAAAATATAAACATTTATCCACACTATAGTCTCTCTCAAGGTTTTGTTTTATGTATTCATATTTATTTATACAAACGAGGTTCCATCTAATTAAAAATGAAGATATGTTCGTGTGAAATTTTACAAAAATCCAGGATTTCTGAGGTTGGAATTTAAAACTTTATCAGACAGTAAAGAACCTCTCAAAATAAAGTCATTGTTACTCTACCTCTTTTTGTTGTGACATTATGTTGCTGTGTTTCTGATTTGTTCTTGTATTTCTGGTTTGATAATGATTCTGGTTTGATAAATGTTTTTACTAATTTATTCTGAGGTGTTTATCTCTAATCTACAGCTCAGGTGTCCTCAGTGAAAGTGTCCTACATCTGCTTGTCATCTGGAGTCATGAAAGTGACCTGTTCTGCTGATGGAGACAACCTTCACTTCAGCTGGACTTCTGACTTTAACACACTCCCTCAACTGGAGAACGGGACCAGCACTGTCACACTGGAACAAGACCATCAAGGAAACATCACCTGCCATGTAGAAAATCACATCAGCCGTGACCACGATACCACTGAGCTCCACCAATGTCCTGGTGAGTCTGTCTATTATAAAGAATGATTTAATGAATAAAATTCCAATGCAGCAGTTTGTGAACACAGAGACAAATTAGCCAGTTCCAGATACATCCTGAGGACAGCCTTGACTAATCCTGCCTGTCATAAAGACTTAAATAATCCCACCTGCTCCTTCATAATATTTAATCTCTCATTGAGTAATTCTCTTTACTCATCCAAAGACATTAGTGATTAACCCCCCCCACACACACACACATACATTAGTGATTAACCCCACACACTCACAGACATTAGTGATTAACCCCACACACTCAAACAGACATTAGTGATTAACCCAACACACACAGACATTAGTGATTAACCCCCCACACACACACAGACATTAGTGATTAACCCCACACACTCAAACAGACATTAGTGATTAACCCCACACACACACAGACATTAGTGATTAACACCACACACTCACACAGACATTAGTGATTAACCCCACACACTCACACAGACATTAGTGATTAACCCCACACACTCACACATACATTAGTGATTAACCCCACACACTCACACGGACATTAGTGATTAACCCCACACACTCACACAGACATTAGTGATTAACCCCACACACACTCACACAGACATTTTTGACTAATCCCACTCACAAACATTTCAACAGTCATCTTTTACTGAACACTCAAAAGTGTAAAATAGAATTGAATGCCTTCATAAATCAAACAATATTTGGGTAGAAAAATCTTTATCACTGATGCTGTTATCTGTATTGATTGATATTTTTTCATTTTAAATCAAAATAATAATAATATTAACAGAATGCTGATGATTTTTCTTCCTCTGCAGGTTCACTGTTTCAGGATCATGTCTGTAGATTTAATCAGATTAAACCGTGTTATGTAGCTGTGGGACAACGACTGCACCTGCAAATGCCGCTGGAGGATGGGTTTGACCTAATGACCATTAGTTTAATTTTAAAATATATAAAAACCCAAAGTTCCCCAACACCAACACCAACACCACGTCTCCCAAGATGGCAGTTTGTTAATGATAATAAAACTATGATACTAACCAGTGCAGAGAGGAACGACTCTGGAACATACACTTTAAACATCTATGATGTAGACGGGAGAAGTAAAGGCAGTTATACTCTCCAGGTGAACATTGAAGGTAGGACCACACAACCTCTACATCACATCACACAGCACACTATAAATTAATATGTCATAAATGTATAACATACACTCATCCACACTATAGTCTCAAGGTTTTTTACTAGTTTAATATATTTGTACAAACGTGGCTCCATCATATTACAAATGCAGAAAAGTAAATATTAACCAAACAACAAAAACATTCTAGGTTTTAAATTTTATTACAAACTTACATTTTTATTTATCAAATATATATTTGAGTTTATGTTGCTGTCCTTTTGATTTTCTCTTATATTTTTAGTTTGATTTTGTGTTTATTTGTTATGGCGTCTGTAGTAATTCATCCCGAGGTGTTTATCTCTAATCTACAGCTCAGGTGTCCTCAGTGAAATTGTCCTACAGCTGCTTGTTCTTCAAAGTCAGGAAAGTGACCTGTTCTGCTGATGGAGACAACCTGCACTTCAGCTGGACTTCTGAATCAATCACTCGGTTGGAGGACGACAACAAAACTCTCGTACTGGATAAAATGCATAATAATAATAAAGTCACCTGTCATGTAGAAAATCACATCAGTCGTGAGCACAATTCAATTATCCTCCTGACATGTATTGGTGAGTTTGTCTTTTTTCTTTTGTATTTTAATAAATTGTTTAACAGTAACGATGAGGCACTACTGTTACTTCGCATGCTTTCTGAGAAAATTATTATGCAGATCAAAAAATTTGTGTGTGTGTGTGCTTGTGTGTATGTCACGTTCAGTCCAACACTTCTGTACCAATATAATACCACATCTCAAAATTACTAGTACATATAATACAATAAAACACATGCAATAAACTCAATTTTAATAATCTTTATTTCTTATCCAAATTATAAACTTACAACTAACAATTTACAGTTTAAATTATGGAATAAAAACACTGTCAATATTATTCTACGTAATTCAAAGCATTTGTGTGTAAATTTTAATTTTGCCGAGTTGGATCCCAAAACCTACGGCCACAACAGTTTACAGATACGAGATTTTGCGTTTGTTTGTTCACTCCAAAATGTACGACTATGACTGTTTACACACACAACGCTTGTTTTCACAACACCTTTTTTTCACACACGAAAACGGTCTGCGAAACAACTGTCAAAAATACATCATCACGTTCACAGGCATTACTATCCGATGGAAGATGAATCGATTCCACGAAGTGCGTATGCGCCCCGCCCTCTTCTAAACCACTGGCGCCGAAATGGCGGATCAGCAGCCAGGATCACTCATCGTCAGTGTTGTATAAAGTATTAGAAAGCAATACTTGAGTAAAAGTACAAGTATCATACTAGATAAAGACTGAAAGTCAAAAGTGAAAATTGTCAAAAAGTGAAAGTCAACTTTTAGAATACTACTCAAGTAAAAGTCTTAAAGTATCTGATATTTACTGTACTTAAGTATCAAAAGTCATTTTATGATATTCAATGTACATAAGTATTTGAAGTAAAAGTAAATAGTAAAATTTCAGTGATTTTCGGTAGGCATAAGTTCAGGGACGGTTCTAGGGTTTCATCTTTAGGGGTTTTAGCCCTCAGTGGGAATTTAAAACAAGAAGAGTTTTATATTATATATTATATGACTACATAGTAAGCCAAAAGTTATGGTATTATTAAATGGCAAAAGAGGACACCAAAATTTTATGCATGATGTAATGATGCCAGTCTTGAATCAAATCAGTTCATGTATGTGTGCATTCTCTACAAACAGTGTGTTCAATGCAGTCATTAATAAACTAATTTCCACAAAGACCAAATCAATAAAAGTTATTTTTATTTAGTATTGTATGGATTGTTTGCATAAATATTTAGTTTGTGTTACAACTCTGCTAATAAGAATAGTGAAATTTCACTGCTTTTGGTTGCTGTATTTGCAGCTTCCCGATTAACGTTATAGATAAACGCCTCCAGCTCTGACTGCGCGTGCACGCTGCGCGTACCTGTGCGGAGCGTAATGCAATCTAGGAGCAGTGATTCACCAAACCTCCCTTATTGCAGTCACACACATTTCTTCTGATTTTATTTTGTAATAACAAAGATGCTTAGTGGAAATATAATGGAGTAAAAGTATACATTTTATCTAGGAAATGTAGTGGAGTAAAAGTGAAAGTTGACATAAATTTAAATAGCGAAGTAAAGTACAGATACGTGACATTTCTACTTAAGTACAGTAACGAAGTATTTTTTACTCAGTTACATTATGACACTGCTCATCGTCTCAGATAAGTTGGTTTTTCCTTCCAAATTCGGACATGTTTAAGGGTTAGTTATCACTAATAACAGAGAGGAGTAATATTACAGATATAGGTTAATTATAGTAAGTAAGATTAGCTCTCAGAGTAAGGTTACATTAGGTGCTTAAAGAATACAGCTGTTTAGGAGGTCATCACTGCAGTCTGTAGCGTGATGAGATAGGCCTACATAAAAAGAAATAGCATTTTTAAGTGTTAACTTACTAACATGCACTGGAATACACAGGTCATGCAATATGTGTTCACTGCTTAAGTGTTAAAGTCATATTTTATTGTTTATCAGGTTCTATTAGGTGACATCTTGCACTCAGCCCAGAATCTGGTGTCGATGTTGACCAACACCTTGGACAACAGAAAATGGGGATCCAGTCCAATATCAGTGGACAGTCAGCACAAGAAAGACGGTCCAAGTCAAATGGACAGTCAGTGCAGCAGGAAATGGCTAGGTGTGAGGTGTGAGGTGTGTGTCTTTAATGTAGGCCTATCTCATCACGCTACAGACTGCAGTGATGACCTCCTAAATGCTGTATTCTTTAAGCACCTAATGTAACCTTACTCGGAGAGCTAATCTTACGTACTATAGTTAACCTATATCTGTAATATTACTCCTCTCTTTTATTAGTGATAACTAACCCTTAAACATGTCCGAATTTGGAAGAAAAAACTAACTTACCTGAGACGATGAGTGAGCGCTTGGCTGCTGATCCGCCATTTCGGCACCAGTGGTTTAGAAGAGGGCGGGGCGCATACGCACTTCGTGGAATCGATTCATCTTCCATCGGATAGTAATGCCTGTGAACGTGATGACGTATTTTTGACAGTTGTTTCGCAGACCATTTTTGTGTGTGAAAAAGAGGTGTTGTGAAAACAAGCGTTGTGTGTGTAAACTGTCATAGTCGTACATTTTGGAGTTGTGTTTGAACAAACACGCAAAATCTCGTATCTGTAAACTGTTGTGGCCGTTGTTTTTGGGATCCAACTCGGCAAAATTAAAATTTACACAGAAATGCTTTGAATTACGTACGCTTATTATTGACAGTGTTTTTATTCCATAATAAATAGACATTTTGATCATATATTTCACTCACGTAACACTTAAAAAAGGTAGAAAATGGCCTCATAAAAAACTGACACTTCTTAAGTACAGCTTTTTTTTTAAGAGAAGCTGAAATGTTGGTGTTAAAATAATTTAGCAACTCAGTGTGTGAGCTGCTTAGGAAGCTGCAGCTTTGTGGGTTCAAAACTAAAAACTACAACAAGAAACTTCCTTTTATTTTCTCTTCTTTTTCATTTTCATCTAGACCCAAAAGCCTTAGAGGAGATGCAGAAACAGGCAAAACTCCACACAAACAGTTACCTGAGCTCTAGACAGAAAGTCAGACTATTGCCTGAAAAATCAGCAATTGCAAAACCAGATACTGTAAAAGTTTTACTGTGAGCAGGGTTTAGTTTGTATGGGTGGAATTTCATCAACGTCCTCTACCAGGATGATCATAGTAACAAACCTATGTATAAAAAAAATACTAAATAAAAATAAAACTATGTTAATGATGCATCTTTAGACAGGCTGAGATTGTGTCACTCACTAACTGCGCTTGACCTCTGAGTACACACAATCTTCTTGTACTTTGGGCACCTTGCACTTTTTTTGTGCAGGAGTGTTAAACACCAGCTCTCCGTACTGCACATCATCCTCTTTCTTCTTCTGATTGGATGTGACCACCGTGCCGTACTCCACACCCTCGTACTGCGCTGGGGCTGAACCACAAAACACCACACAGAAATCGCTGATGAAATCAATTTGATTAATGTACTTAGTATTAAACAGGCTTTTAACTTATAATAACATTAAACAGCATTAAACATTTCAGATTTCCTTATTTTATTATGTGGCCGTACTAATGAACCCATCACAACTTTGTGTATACTAAAGTGTAATAAATCAATGAAAGGCATTTGGATTAATCCAGTGCATATATTATTAAAGTGTGGTGAAGTCTTACACGTGCTGGGTCTTGTGTCTGTCCTGTTCCTGGCTGAGTGGGTGACCTCCGCGTACACAAGCTGCATGCTGTCCTGAGAAGGGGCTGTCAACAAAACACACATCTATTCAACTCCATATTAAAAACTCCTGTACATCTGGCACATGATTGGTTGTTACAGAATCATCATAAAGCACAATTTATAAAATTATACAGATACAGATCAAGAACAAGCTTAAAAAATTAATATGTGATTTTAAATAAGTGACTTGAATAAATGCCAGACAACAAATATGACACCATTTTCTGCAAACTCAGAGAAAACATAGATTGCTTCTGACCTTCGATCCTTTGGCCTTGTCTCTTCTTGTAGACACAAAACACTAAGACAGCTAGTACAATGAGAATCAGACAAACTGAGCTCAGGATCACTAGAATGAGGTCTACAAGAAGAAAGACAAAAACATTTCAGTCATTTAAGGTGTTGATATGTAAAGAGAAATTCAGGCCATGACATTAATAACAACGATGCTGCAACTATATTTAACATGACAAAGTGTTTCATGCAGTAATTCCTATTTTATTCAGTAGCACATGACTTCATTAACACATGCCTCATCTCTGATCTTATCTACTAGGTAATAAAGCCAAGTCTTTCTGTTCTGTTAACTTCACGCCACGTTTACATTCTGAGGTCACGCACACAGCTGTAATGTGTCGTTAATACTGTAAATCATTAGGTATAAGTTTATATTTTGGATAAGAAATAAAGATTATTAAAATTGAGTTTATTGCGTGTATTTCATTGTATTAATTGATGAATTAATGTAGTAATTTTGAGATGTGGTATTATATTTGTACATATTTACATTATATTTGTATATTTGAACTCTTCTTGTTTTAAATTCTCATTAAAACCCCTAAAGGTGAAATCCTAGAACTGCCCCGGCTCTTATGCCTACCGAAAATCACTGAAATTGTACTTTTTACTTTTACTTCAAATACTTAAGTACATTAAATATCAGAAAATGACTTTTGATACTTAAGTACAGTAAATATCAGATACTTTAAGACTTTTACTTGAGTAATATTCTAAAAGGCAACTTTCACTTCTACCAAAGTCTTTATCTAGTACGATACTTGTACTTTTACTCAAGTATTCCTTTCTAGTACTTAATACAACACTGCACACAAGCACACACACACACACATTTTTTGATCTGCATAATAATTTTCTCAGAAAGTTGAGAAGTAACAGTAATGCCTCATCCATACTGTTACTGTTAAATAATTTATTAAAATACAAAAGAAAAAAGACAAACTCACCAATACAAGTCGGGAGTTTAATGGAATTGTGCTCACGACTGATGTGATTTTCTACATGACAGGTGACATTATTATTATGTATTTTATCCAGTACGAGAGTTTTGTTGTCGTCCTCCAACCGAGTGATTGACACAGAAGTCCAGCTGAAGTGAAGGTTGTCTCCATCAGCAGAACAGAACACTTTCCTGACTTTGAAGAACAAGCAGCTGTAGGACAATTTCACTGAGGACACCTGAGCTGTAGATTAGAGATAAACACCTCGGGATGAATTACTACAGACTCAATAACAAATAAACACATAATCAAACAAAGTATAAGAGAAAATCAAAAGGACAGCAACATAAACTCAAATATATATTTGATAAATAAAAATGTAAGTTTCTAATAAAATTTAAAGCCTAATTTGTTTTTTGTTGTTTGGTTAATATTTACGTTTCTGCATTTGTAATATGATGGAGCCACGTTTGGACAAATATATTGAACTAGTAAAATGAACCTTACGAGAGAGACAATAGTGTGGATGAGTGTATGTTATACATTTATGACATATTAATTTGTAGTGTGCTGTGTGATGTGATTAGAGGTTGTGTGGTCCTACCTTTAATGTTCACTTGGAGAGTATAACTGCCTTTACTTCTCTCATCTCCATCATAGATGTTTAAAGTGTATGTTCCAGAGTCGTTCCTCTCTGCACTGGTTAGTATCATAGTTTTATTATCATTAACAAACTGCCATCTTGGGAGACGTGGTGTTGGTGTTGGGGAACTTTGGGTTTTTCTATATGTTAAAATTAAATTAGTGGTATTTAGGACAAACTCATCCTCCCAGGGCATTTGCAGGTACAGTCGTTGTCCCACAGCTACATAACATGGTTTAATCTGATTAAATCTACAGACAAAATGATCCTGAAACAGTGAACCTGCAGAGGAAGAAAAAATCAGCAGCATTCTGTTAATATTATTGTAAACTGAAACACACCTCTGATCTGTATAAACTTCAGACCTGTCTGTTTTTATTTTCTCAGTTGATTTACTTATTTTCATTTAATATGGAAAAAATAACAATCAATACAGATAACAGCATCAGTGATAAAGATTTTTCTACCCAAATATTGTTTGATTTATGAAGGCATTCTATGATAAAAACTATATATTTTATACTTCTGAGCGTTCAGTAAAAGATGACTGATGAGAAGTTTGTGTGTGGGGTTAATCACTAATGTCTGTGTGTGTGGGGGGTTAATCACTAACGTCGGTGTGAGTGTGTGGGGTTAATCACTAATGTCTGTGTGTGTGGGGGGTTAATCACTAACGTCGGTGTGAGTGTGTGGGGTTAATCACTAATGTCTGTGTGAGTGTGTGGGGTTAAAAACTAACGTCTGTGTGAGTGTGTGGGGTTAATCACTAATGTCTGTGTGAGTGTGTGGGGTTAATAACTAACGTCTGTGTGAGTGTGTGGGGTTAATCACTAATGTCTGTGTGAGGTTAATCACTAATGTCTGTGTGAGTGTGTGGGGTTAATCACTAATGTATGTGGATGAGTAAAGAGAATTACTCAGTAGTGTCTGTTAAAAGTGGGAGATAAAATTTATAGAGGAGCAACAATGAGAAATCAAATATTATGAAGGAGCAGGTGGGATTATTTAAGACTTTATGACAGGCAGGATTAGTCAAGGCTGTCCTCAGGATGTGTCTGGATCTGTCTGTTTTGTCTCTGTGTTCACAAACTGCTGCATTAGATTTTTATTCATCAAATCATTCTTTATAAAATACAGACTCACCAGGACATTGGTGGAGTTCAGCAGTATCGTGGTCATGGCTCACATGATTTTCTACATGGCAGGTGATGTTTCCTTGATGGTCTTGTTCCAGTGTGACATTGCTGGTCCCGTTCTCCAGTTGAGGGAGTGTGTTAAAGTCAGAAGTCCAGCTGAAGTGAAGGTTGTCTCCATCAGCAGAACAGTTCACTTTCATGACTCCAGAGGACAAGCAGCTGTAGGACACTTTCACTGAGGACACCTGAGCTGTAGATTAGAGAGAAACACCTCAGAATAAATTACTAAACACATTATCAAACCAGAAATACAAGAGCAAATCAGAAACAAAACTAAATAATCTTATAGATATAGCAAAAAATAATTAATTTCTAACAACATTAAAACACATTGTTTTTGTTAATCTGTATATTTCTGCATTTTTAATTAGGTGGAGCCTCATTTGCATAAATAAATATGAAAATATAAAAGAAAAACTTGAGAGACAATAGTGTGGATAAATGTTTATATTTTATACATTTATGAAATAACTTGTAGTGTGCTGTGTGATGTGATTAGAGGTTGTGTGGTCCTACCTTCAATGTTCACCTGGAGAGTATAACTGCTTTTATTTGTCCCGTTTACATCAAAGATGTATGAAGTGTATGTTCTAGAGTCGTTCCTCTCTGCACTGGTTAGTATCATAGTTTTATTATCATTAACAAACTGCCATCTTGGGAGATGTAGTGTTGGTGGGGAACTTTGGGTTTTTCTATATCTTATAATTAAACTAGTGGTCTGTAGGTCAAACCCATCCTCCAGCGGCATTTGCAGGTACAGTCGTTGTCCCACAGCTACATAACACTGATTACTCTGATTAAATCTACAGACATGATCCTGAAACAGTGAACCTGCAGAGGAAGAAAAAATCATCATCATTCTGTTAATATTATTGTAAACTGAAACACACCTCTGATCTGTATAAACTTTAAAACAGTATCTTCTACAAGTGATTATTTACACAGTCGTTAAAATTTCTTTACAATTAAAATGGCAGGGAAATCATACTAACATCACAGTTGATTAAAGGATAAATGATATTTCAGAAAACCTTTCTCTGAGGTAGAATTTTTCAACCAATATCATCCAAATACTATTTTACAAATAATGCAAAATTGCATAAAATAGATGATGCACCATTTGTATGAAAACACAATATATATATATACATATGAAACCTCATCGTAAGATCTTCACACACCGAAATCGGCACGTATTGAACAAGACACGCAATCCAGCGCAAACCCGACAAACGGAACACAACACACGTGTATAGCAGCACATGCAAAACTTTTCTCCTCGTGCTTTCTGCTGTCCGACGTGCACCGACGTCACACGCACGCGCTTAAAGGGACCCGTTTTCTTTTTTCTTTTTGTCATTTACTTTATAAGAATCATAGAAATAAAGGTCCCAAATCATATATATATAGTAGCTTTATAGAAATATAGAAAAACAATTACGAAGTTTAAAATGAAATTAATATTTCTCTATTTGAATTTGGTTATGTATTTGTATTGTATTGTATATTATTAGATTTTTGTCATTTCACCCCAGCCATAATTTGTACTGTGAAAACTTTACTTGCTTTAGACTCCTTTAAATCTACATCTTAACACTGATGATGTGTAACACTCTCACAGAACATCCTCCAAGATCCAAACCAGTCTGGCTGTAAAGCAGCACATTCGACACAGACAGCCCAGAGTTAATGTATTCAATGTTAGAGACTTAAAAGCACTTTTGTACATCGCTCTGGATAAGTGTGTCTGTCACATGCTGTAAATGTAAATGTAATTAATGGAAAAGAAAATTGGACACAGGGTTAAACAACAAAATTATTATATATTAAAATATATTTTAGACAGTTTAGATCAGTTTAATTTTGTAGAATTTATTTAAATGTTTTCCTAAAACATGAATTGATTGAAGTCATTAACAGAAAAATAACATTCCCTACATTTGAAGTGCAGGAAGTTTTCATTAAAAGCTGATCTGATCTCACAGGTTTAAACCTCCATTTAGACCATTTCTCATTTCATAAAGCAGAAACTGTACAACTGCACATGTAGTAAATAAAGGAATCATGCATTATTAGAGGATAAAACTTACCCATGACAACGTGGGTGTAAATCAACAGGACTCCAAAAAAGACCTGTATTCTCATTTTGTCCAGAGAACAATCCTCTCTCTGTACTTGATGGAGATCTTGGACCTGACTGATGAACGACTACAAAAGCAAGATGAAGCTTCTTTTACAGAACTAATAATACTTTACTGAGAAACAGGAAGTTCCATACACCATCTACACCCCTTGATTTAGAAGTGGTAAAGCAGCCCTGTGGTTTGTTCATCTTGTCTGGGTAAGTATTTTTCACACTCTCACAACAGCCTGGTCCTTTTTAGATCTCATCATTGTTGTGTTTCCCATTTCCCCCATGATCACATACACCTGTGTTGGATTATCTCTTTAGTGCCACATCATTTAAGTTCCTGTTTCATCATTGTGTCTTGGTCTTGTTACTGTTGATGCTACAGTGTGTCTCATCCTTGTCCTCATGTTTGTATCTTTTCATTCCTTTTGTTTTTGTTTAGAGTTGTCCTGCTTCACATATTTAGTTCTTTTTGCACATTATAATAAATAAACTGTTTTCACTGTTTTTTTTTTAAATGCAAAAGACCCTTAACCCTCTGTTTGAGCTGCTAAAATCATAGTATACTGTAATGTCATTTTATCTCTTTTGGTGAAACATGATCCCAGGTAAGTTATATTTTTGGAGCTGTGTATAAAAAAAGAGAAAAAGAAATGGGAACTGATTTGCTAAAACCTTTCCATAATATTAGGGAATGATGAAATACTTGTGTTGACAGGATATGCCCAAAGCAAGGTTTTGCTCCATGATTATGTGCCTGAAGCTCTACTCTTACACTAGGTGGGCCTGGATGAGGCAGTTTGTAGTTGGGAAGAACACAGAAGCATTAACTCCTGGCTCTAAGCGATCTAAGTTTGTATGATGGCCAATGCGTAAGGTGAGCAGATCTGTCTGTATGGTTCTGGGCCCGGCAGCCAAAAGGCACCCTTCCAGGGCATGAACTGGTAGGGGCTGCGGAAGTGCCTTCTAACGGAGATTCAAGCCATGATCAATAAAAAATATATTAACTATAACTATAGTCTCTCTCAATATTTCATTTTACATTTTAATATTTTTATACAAATGAAGCTTCATTTAATAAAATAAGGAAGTGTATATATTGTGATGTCCTTCTAATTTCTTTGTATGATTTTGCTTTGATTTTATGTTTATTTGTTATGGTGTCTGTAGTAATTCATCCCGAGGTGTTTATCTCGGGGAAGACAAACCTGGAGACAACCTTCACTTCAGCTGGACTTCTGCGTTAAACACTCCTTTGGCGGACGACAACAAAACTCTCGTACTGGATAAAATTCATATTAAAAAAGTCCCCTGTAATGTCGAATAACATGTCAGTCATGCCTACAATTCAACTGAACTGCCAAAATATACCAGTGAGTCTGTCTTTTTTAAATAACATTAGAAAATATTTATTCTCTTTTTATACTTCTGTAAAGCTGCCTTTAGACAATGTCCATTGTTGAAGTGCTTATACACATACAGTAAATTGAATTGAAAATAATGAATTAAGCAACAGTTACAGTAATTAACAGTCATAAGCATTAATGCCAATACTCATACCCTGGTAAATACAAAGGCAAAACTGTGTGCTCAAAAGCTTTCATGTTTTAAACTTTAAATGGTTATATTCCTGAGATATATTATATCCTGGGTTAACTGCAAAAGACCCTTAACCCTCTGTTTGAGCTGCTAAAATTATAGTATACTGTAATGTCATTTTATGTCTTTTGGTGAAACATGATCCAAGGTACGTTATATTTTTGGAGCTGGGTATAAAAAAGAGAAAAACAGAAATGGGAACTGATTTCCTAAAACCTTTCCATAATATTAGTGAATGGTGAAATGCTTGTGTTGACAGAGCAAGGTTTTGCTCCATGATTGTGTGCCTGAAGCTCTACTCTTACACTAGGTGGGCCTGGATGAGGCAGTCTGTAGTAACACAGAAGCATTAACTCCTGGCTCTAAGGGATCTAAGTTCATATGACAGCCAATGCGTAAGGTGAGCAGATCTGTCTGTATGGTTCTGGGCCCGGCAGCCAAAAGGCACCCTTCCAGGGCATGAACTGGTAGGGGCTGTGGAAGTGCCCTCTAACGGAGATTCAAGCCATGATCAATAAAAATTATATTAACTATAACTATAGTCTCTCTCAGTATTTCATTTTACATTTTAATATTTTTATACAAATGAGGCTTCATTTAATTAAAAATGCAGAAGTGTATATATTGTGATATTTTAAGCCCACTGTAATGCTGTGATTCTACAGTGGCAACAATTTAATAAAATATTAAATATTTTTGAAATGTAAATCTAATTTCTAAGTCCTATGTACAGAATGTGTGAATGCTGAAATAAAATCTGTTTTAGTTATTATTAATGATTTTAGTATTTTTTTAACGTAACTCACCTACACACTCATTTGTTCTAAACTGTTGTATTGTCTGTATATACTGTAGCATACAGTTAAGGAGGAACAGTGACAGGAAGAATGTCATCAAGAAGGGCAACCATTGACTACAAACATTTCCCCTTTAAAATGTCTAAACTGTCTAGTGTGTGTGTGTGTGTGTGTGTGTGTGTGTGTGTGTGTGTCCTGCCATGGGTTATTAACTCATGCAGACTGTCCAGCAACTTGAGTCCCCTGGGAAAGGCTCCTGCTCAAGAGTCCAGGGTTTACTAATCTACCCTGGTTACTGCAATATGTTATTTGCAAAGCATCTTAACCCTAAAAAGAGCTCAAAAGGATCAAAAAGTCTTAGGAGTAATGAGGAGGACTTTTATGAGGCTTTAAGTGTTTCTTCAGCAGAAGGGAAAATGGCCAAAAGGTGAAGAAGGAGAAATGTTCAATATTTAATACTGGTAGATGCTACAGATTAGATTATGTAGGGATAACATAGATAACATCTATAATATATTCTATAATCCCTACATGATATAGCCTCAAATATCTTAACATAGAGACATAGTGAAGCTTATATTAGACCATAATGTCATATGTGTCATACCTAGTAACGCCTCCTCTCTAAGATAAACGTTTGTATTTCCCTTGCTCAGAGTTGCACTGAGATTGGTCTTGAATCAATCTTAAGATAAGATTCCTCGTTCGATTTTTTAAGTTAAATTAGATATCATTCATAGAATATTTATCATTGGTCACTGGGTGCATGTCTTGATGGTGTACACGGCATCATTGACCAGCTACATCAAGTGCATTGTGCAAGGCAAGTACAATGATGACGTGACCGTCTCCCAGACCATCACCACACGCTCCAACCGGAAGCCACGAATGACTGCTAAAGTGAGTGTGCTGCTGAAGACTAGAGACCTAGCAAAGGGCAAAACTGTCCCAAGCCATCATAGAAGCAAAGCACGCCCAAGCCCACACAATCCACAGCCACTTCCAGGACAGCGGAGAAACGCGGTGCATGTGGCATACAGTACAGGTGAACTACAAAACAGCTTCACCTGCCTGTGATAGTGATGCCTCCCTCCAAGATGCACTGAATTACTTCTACACTCAGTTGCGGAACAATGTAGTGGGAAGGAAGACCATGCTTTGAGAAGTGCTTTAAGGAGCTCATCATGAGGCACATCAAGACCCAGTTACCACCCTCACTGGACCCCCTTAAGTTTGCGTATCGTCCAAACTGCTCTATGGATGACGCCATTGCCTCAGCCTTTCCTGTAGCCCTCACCCACCTGGACAATATAGACACTTTAGTTCAGCATTCAACACAATCATCCCTCATCACCTAATTGAGAAGCTGAGCGTGCTGGGAATGAACACCTTCCACTGCAACTGGATCCTGGACTTCCTGACTGGGAGACCTGTCAGGAACAGCATCTCCAGCACCACCACACTGAGTACTGGAGCCCCTTAGGACTGCATGCTCAGTCCACTGCTGTTCACCTTGCTGACTCACGAATGTGCAGCAATACCCAGATCGAACCATATCATCAAGTTCACCAATGACACGACTATGGTGGGTCTCATCAGCAAGACCAATGAGTCAGCATACAAAAAGTAGGTGCAACAGCTAACTGCCTGGTGTAGAGCCAACAACTTGTCTCTGAATGTTGATAAAACTAAAGCACAGAGGGAACAATCTGCTGAACGTCGACGGATCATCCATAGAGATCATCAAGAGCCCCAAATTTCTTCGTGTACAGTACATCTATCGGAGAACTTCACCTGGTCAATCAACACCAGCTCCATCAACAAGAAAGCCCAGCAGCATCTCTTACAAAGGCTGAGATAAGCCCATCTCCCTCCCCCATCCTGACTACGTTCTACAGAAGGACCATTGAGAGCATTAAGAGCAGCTGCATAACTGTCTGGTTTGAGAACTGCACCATCCTGGATCACAAGTCCCTGCTGAGGATAGTGAGGACAGCTAAAAAGATCACTGGAGTCTCTTTTCCTTCTATCATGGACATTTACACAACACGCTGCATCTGCAAAGCCAACAGCATTGTGAATGACCCCACTGAACTGAACTGAACTCTACCGAGCACAATACACACACACACACACACACACACACACACACACACACACACACACACACACACACACAAAACACACACACACGCATATGTATGGAATGCAATGACCTACGCCACCTACGCACTCCAATTTACATCCATGTCTACAGCACCATCATACCAAACTGTTTACATGCTGTTTTGCATACTTTTTTTGCTCTTTGCACATGCTGTCTCACGTTTTGACTGCTGTTTTGCACCCTACCTTACAATACCTCATGTAACTGCTGCTATGATACAAATGTGTTCCTTCCAGTATTTCTGCACACGAAAAATTGATTGAACATACAGTATTTACATTGGTCACTGTTTTTGTGTATTGTCTTTTGTGTATTGTCTTGTATTTGTTGTTTGCACTGTCTTTTGTTGGGTGGGTTTGGTTTGGATGGGTCTTTTGTAGGATGGGTTTGACCTAAAGACCACTGATTTAATTTTAAGATATAGAAAAACTCAAAGTTCCCCACCAACACCACGTCTCTCAAGATGGCAGTTTGTTAATGATAATAAAACTATGATACTAACCAGTGCAAAGAGGAGCGAGTCTGGAACATACACTATAAACACCTTTGATGTAGACGGGAGAAGTAAAGGCAAATCTACTCTCCAGGTGAACATTGAAGGTAGGACCACACAACCTCTAATCACATCATAAAAAAACGTGCTTACACATTTAATATTAAAGTTTGCACTTCTGATGTTCTAATGAAAATAGTCGTCCTATTTTACAACAAAATTAACAAACTAGTTTTTAAACTAATTCAAACCACCCTTTACATTGTGTAAATACATGCATTAATAGTTGGTTAGTTTTGCTATGACCAAAGGTGACTTTCTGTATGATGAGAGTTATAATTTATTGTGTTCCGTACTGATAATACTTAATTCTGTTATCAGTGGGTTTTGTAAATGGGTGTTTCAGATATTGACTGAAGTGGTTTTTCAAACAGAGAAAGAAGAAACAATAGAAAAATCAAGCACACACACACACACACACACACACACACACACACACACACACACACACACACACACACACACACACACACACACACACACACACACACACACACATATGCACAATGAACTGTATGGACTGCAATGACCTACACCAAATTATACATATATATTATATATATATAGACCACATTATATATATATATTAGTCAGGAATGGGAAAGACAAAAAACAGGGGACACGGGGAACACACTGACAATCATCCCTATGTGTCCAATAGAAGGAGGAAGGAGAGACAGAAATTAACAACAGACAAATAAACTATAATAAATACAGCACAATTCAAAAGCTACTTAAAGATGCCTACGTAAATAATGGTTCTTATATGCATATGACCTGCAGTTGAAAAGCATACCAATTATACATTTTAATTTATTTTCAGACCCTACTTCTGCACAGTCTACTGATGGTACAGTAAGTCTCATCATTCCTTAACTTTGACCCGAAACCTAACATGCTTTCGGATTTGCAGTTTCAGGATCCTGTTGTCTGCAGATTTGGTTGAGACAAGAGACGGACATGGGGACTGGTGTCCTAGGGGATGCTTTTTACTTTCAGGCAGGCAAAAGTGAGCTATTAGATATGTAGCTTGTGGGACGAAGGAAAACACACATTCATTAAAGTGATACAACATTTAAATATAATAAATACAGCAAAAGTCAATAAGTGACTATTTATGGAAAGATTTTATAGCAGCAGTTTCGATTGTTGCGTTTGACTAAATAATCTGCTTAATATGACATTTTTTTGCTTTTTCAACACAGTATAATAATGTTAAGTCTTTCAGTTCCTCTATTTCTCTGATGTTCTAACATTCCTGTATGTGCTAATAACCTCCCTGAGGCTAACGGTATGTACTGACATTATTTTCATGCTCTTTCTCTCTTTCAGGTTTCATGGTGTTTGTGTCTGTGTGGCTCTTTGAAATCATCATCCTAATATCTCTGTTTGTGGTGTTTTACATCTACACCAACATCCACAGGAAACAGAGGATATGCTTTATATAAATTTCTTGATTAACCCAGAGCTAATGTTCAGAGTTATTTATCTTCAGCTTTATTTTTAAATATTCAAAATACTGCAATGCTTTGGGGGCAGTCATGGCCTAATGGGGGCAGTCATGGCCTAATGGGGGCAGTCATGGCCTTAATGGGGCTGTCATGGCCTTAATGGGGGCTGTCATGGCCTTAATGGGGGCTGTCATGGCCTTAAAGGGGGCTGTCATGGCCTAATGGTTAGAGAGTCTGATTCGTAACCCAAAGGTTGTGGGTTCAGGTCTCGGGCCGGCCACAACTGAGGTGCCCTTGAGGAAGGCACCAAACCCCCCAACTGCTCCCTGGGCGCCTTAGCATAAATGGCTGCCCACTGATCCGGGTGTGTGTTCACGGTGTGT